>NW_026561305.1:907219-1021705 GCF_028858705.1 Grus americana
CCAACACACATTGTCACCGGAATCCGGGATAAACCTCGTCACACCAATGTAGTGTTAAAAGGCAGGCATTCTTTATTGCAGCGCTGGATGCACGGGGGATAGCTCCACCCAACGTGCATGCCAGGTGATCACCAATACACGGTTATATAGCATCAAAACATACATATTCATCGTTTTTCTCAGAAAGGGCAGTCCTATGATAATCATTTCTTGGAACCCATTTCCATATTCTCCTCCCCGTCACGCATGCTCAGTGATTTGAGTCGGTGGCCCTCAAGCAGTCTCTGGTGGTCGTCAGTGGTCTTGCACCTGTGTCCGCTGGATGACCTCCTTCATGCAGGCATGCGCAGTGTCCTTGCTGTGGATGCACCCGGCCATAACGACTTACTTCATAAGATTAATATCTCCAAACCTATTGTTCAGTTTGGTAGGGACTGTACATGGGACATAGCAGCATTGTACCTTGCCATGGTCAGTGAGCTTCATTACCTATTACCTTGGTTGCAAACTAATTATCTCAACCTGATCCTATAGTTTCTGTTTCACGGCCCCTATCCCACGGTTACAGTCCTGTTGGCAAGAGTCAGCTGGAAGCAAGGGACGTGGTCTCAGCAGCCCCACAAGAACTGGATGCTGTTGTCCTTCTCTCGCACCAAGCAGCATCCCTCTCTCCTGCCCACATCTCTGCGTGTCCCTCCTGACCTGCTGAGGATCAGCACCACCCTGCACACCTTCATCTCCAAGGTGTGAACAAGGAGCAGATCTTCTCTGTCCACCTAACCTTTTTCTCTTTAGCCTGGGAAGGACCTGAAACGATCCTATGTTTAGGCATGTCCACCAGCAGTGGAAGATCAGTGCTGAGCAGAGCCGCCACAGCTGCCTTGCCGTGCCGCTCAGAGGCAACCTTCCTTCCTGCTCCCATTCCCCAGCATCTCCTTGGCCTTCGGGCAGCTTTCAAAGGTCACAGGCAGGCAACGCCGAGCCATGGGAACGCCCCGCTCCTCTTAATATTTCCACAGTGAGTAAATCTCCATCCTTTTAGGGCTCTCAATCTATTATTTTTACATTTGCAGTGGATTCCCTGGCCCTGTTATTCATGAAAACCTCCAGGAAAGCTCCTCAAATACAGCTTTGACTTTCTGCCCAGGACCTGTGGACAAGGGGGAAAAAAAAAAAAAAAAATAAGGCAACATTAATAAAGCAGGAGGTTTCTATTAAGTCTGAGGGACTGGACACGCTGGCTTTCTTGGATGCTGAAATCCTCTAGTGCGAGCTAAATCTCATACACTTCATTTTCCCAATCTCTCCTTCAATATATTTTAAGAGAACATTGCTAGTAGCAGAGTAAATAATGCCCTAACTGCAAACGTGGGGTCTGCAGGGTGGTGTGGGGTCAGCCTATGGGCTGTGACATTCTCCACTGTGCTCTGCTTGTGGTCTCAGCCCTCACTCCGTAATCAGGGGGTTGAGCTTGAAGAGGGTTTAATTAGCCGCGAATACAAATAACAAGCAATTCCTTGGAGGCTGGGGAAGGAAGTGGGTGATCTAACGTTATGGAGATGTGCACTGAGTCACAAAATAGGCAAATCAATGAGCTCTGTAACCGACACCACTATATTCCTCACCCCCTGGCTTTTTAACGAGTAAGATTGGGGTGTTAAATTCTGATTCGCATTATACGAGCAACCCATATTCTCTAAAGTTGAGTATTTACCTTTTTAATCCTTTTTGGCCTCTATTTTCAATGGGTATTATTTTTGTCTTACCGGATTTGTTGCAGGTTTAAGGATAATTCTTACGGGTTCTGCTCTTCTGGATCTACCCGGGACCTCATTAGCCCATACCAAAGGTGTCGCTGCATTCTTCACCTCCTCGGGAATTCCTTTGTTAGTCTTCGGTTGTTCCTGCCACATCAAAACTCTTGCCTCGATGGCTTGAGATTCAGGGATTAATAATTGAACTTCCCCATCTTTAAAGGTGATCTGCATTTCGAATTTACTCCATAGGTGCCGTCCCAAGAGTGGTATAGGACATTCAGGCATATATAAAAATTGGTGAGTTACTCATTGTTTTCCGAGCTTAGAATTTAAAGGATGGGAAAAGGCACGCTGTTCCGCGTTCCCTGTGGTACTCACAACGTTTACTGTATCATCGCTCAATTGTCTTTGATAAGTATTTAACAGAATAAGTCACCCCAGTATCTACAAGAAAATCTATTTTCCATTTCCCCAGCTCTACTGTAGCCAGGGGTTCTGCTGGGGAGGTTTCCCCCGGTCCCCTTCAGGACTTAGTTCAGGGGAACTGACGTGGAAAGGGAGCTGCTTCTTGATCGTATGGTGCCTCCTCCAGAACCTCTGCACTGACAGGAATAGGACCCCTAAAACGGTCCTTACTCTTTCCAATGTCCCAGTTCTTTCCAATAGGCACACTGATGATCTCCTAAGGTATCCCTGTTTTTTTGTGCTGGAGGGGCCTCGCCTCTCCCCCCATAGTATTGCCGTCCTCCCCTGAAGTTGCTGTTTGCTGACGCTCCCTGCAGTGCAGCTCTCAGGTTTCCCTCTCTTTCCCTGTCTCTCCGTGCCTGTCTGCGCTCTCCTTCGTTTTCTCCTTGCTCTTCTCTAACTTTCTTCTCTTGCTCCCTGTTATCAAAACCCAGCCATGCAACCTCCAACATCTCTCAGTAATTCCAAATCCTCCTCCTCATCACGCCCGCACTTCAAACCCCGTTGCCCCGTACTACAAGCAGAGCAACACCTTCACAGCCTCCTGCTGCCTTTTCCTGCTTTTCTAATGCTGATGCCAGGGGGTCTTGCAGGGTAAACCCACAGTCCTTCAGCCACTCAGGATGATTTCACAGGGTGAAATACACATCAACATAAGGTACCTCATGCCATTTCTTCTCCCTTCTACAAAACAACATCAATTGTAACATTGTCCTTTTATTCCCAATTTTTATTCTTGGGCCATTTTTCCTGATCATCCAATTTATCCATCGGTCACCAGTGATGATAATATTTTATCAGAGTTCTCTTATCTGTTACACCTCCCAGTGAACCTTCTGTTTCTTGCCAGTGTCTCAGTATGCATCCTAATGGACTCTTCTTCAAGATTCATCCGCTCTGATCGCTTCTCATTTTACTCGTTTAAATGTCTATCTTGCCAACCACGAACAATCTTTACTATTTCGGTAGCACGCTCCTTCTTTTCCCAAGGGGTCCACACTTTACACTTAGCACACTCTACGGCTGTCCCAGATTGCATTCACAATCTCTGTTTATACCATAAACATTCAAAAAGAATTATTGGTTTACACTATTTTTCAGGTTGTAAAAGGCAATATTCTGGTTCCCACATTTACCAACAATTCTACTTCAGGGGCTGCACCATTCAGATTTTTAGTTAGTCTTTTAACACGGCAGTAAAGGACATCCAAACTTACACGTCAATGCTACTATTAATCTAAGCTAATTACCCACAATATTGGGCCCCCTTTATCAGGTTTCCTCAAACTTTGTGTCTTTTTTCTAGTTCATACCCAAGCACTGTTCCCCTATTTATGGCTTCTCTTATCCCGTTTCTACATTCCAACTCTTTTACTAATTGTTTTCTTTCGTACTGGAGCATGAGAGAGGCGAAGCCTGAGTTTGTGGGGCCTGACTCAAGTGTTGCCAAGTTATACGTTGTGTTTTAAAATTCTTCTAGGCTAATTAGTTTCCCTTATTCATTCCTTTTTGAAAATCAGAGGCTGTGTTTACCTTGCCGTGGAGTAAAAAAGTCACACAAGTACCTTGGTACCAAGAAACCACCTCAGCATAGTTGTGGGGTTCTCCTCTGCATAACTTCACCTGCTTCCTAGTAGACACGGTGCTGCCCAAGCTCGGGGGTTTCCAGTGCTCAACCCAGCTTGGCCTGAGCCACATCAGGAGTTTCTACCCTGTGCAGCAAGAATTTCAGAAACTTAGGACAAAGCGTGTAAGAGAGATTTGTAATTGGCAAGGAAAGAGTTCCTTGTTGATTTGAGAAATCTCCAAGTGACCCACAGAGAACCCAGTCATCTGGAGGGTACGTCCCTACTGAGCACGTGGCCCGTGGACTGAGCTGCAAGATAGGGAAGCTCCTGATGTCGGCTTCAAAGCAAGCCTCCTCCATCTGGTTTTGCTCCAGGTGGCTGCTTGGTTGCCATTTGTTTTCAAAAGACACTAGCACTGGGAATTCAGCTTGGGGGCTTGGAGAGGGAGAGAAGAAGCAAGCATGTCTTTCCCAAGGGCAACTGCTTGGTGCTGGGAAGGACGCCCCTCTGTAGCAGCGTCAGCGTAGCTTCCGGGTGATGCAAAGCTGAGAGGATCTCCCAAGTCAGTGCTGCAGGAACGTGGCAGTTTGAGGACCGACCGTGTTACAGCTCTTCTTTTGCATATCACTGTTGCTCAGGCAGGGTGAGAGCTTTGGTTTCCATTCCTGTTATCTCCAGGAGGAGAGGGCCATGGGAACCACCGCTGCTTATGCAGTTCCGTGCAAAACAAGTCTGTGGCATGAGAAGAAAGATTTGGAAGACTTTTTTACTGCCTTCCAAATAATTTTGCACACTCAAGTAAAAGAAAATCATCTCAGTTACTGAGACTGAATTAACTTTTTATTTTCCCTCTCCTTCAGGCCCATCTGAGGAAAATGGAAGAACAAATTGTATGGGGGACATTTGGAGTTGAGGGGGTGTAGATGTGAGATGGGGTTTTTTTTCTTTTAATCGCTTTAAGACTTGAGTTACAGTAAGGCAGTTTCTCATCTGCTCTGCCAGTCAGCACAGTAAGCTTATCTGAACATCCCACTATTAGCCCAACTGAGAGTTACATGAACGTCACATTTGCAGTCGGTGCTTCCATTTCATTGGACTGTTTTACTGTTTTACAGCATAGCTCTGCTCTGAAAATGTTAGAGACTATAGCTAAACACTGAGACAAGCTAATGGATGCTGTGTGCTTTTTTCCAACTTAAAGAGCATGGACAAGTTCAGAAATTTTTGATAGAGATGATATGAAGATGAATTAAGAACATAAATGAATTCAGGTGGAATTTCTCTGTATCTGCTAAAATGCTGCCTTTCTTCTTCCCCTTGAGGTATAGTCCATTTAGCAGAAGACTGTTCTCTGAGTACTGGAGACCTTGAGCGTGAACGGTATCTTCTGTATGGGGCTGCCCTTGCCCTTGAACGGTGATAACCATCTGACCTTCACCTGCAACGACTGTTACGACTCTTCCCTTCGCCTCTTCTTGGATACGGTGGCGATCGCGAGTGGGAACGAGAGAGGGAACGACTAAATGAGTGCGAGCAGGAGGCAGTGTGGGAGAAGCACTGCAGGGAGACTTGGACCTTAAAGAAACCCAAACAAACCGACGAAAACAATAGAGGAAGTTAATTCAAACCAGTCACTGGGCTGGGAAAGAAGGCCTAAATCTTGGGGGACCTCAAGTCTGGTGGCCTCCTGGAGAAGAAACAATTACCGTGAGAGATTTGGTGCTTCTAGAGAGCAGTGCCTGCCTGGAGTCTGGTCCTCAAAAGCCTTTGCAGAAAGGTATGTTGTGAAGGAGCAGCAAAAGAGCTTGCTAGTGACTCACACAAAAGGAACTCACTCGGGGGGAAGACTGCTGCCCCTGCCCGGTTTTGGTTGGGAGGTGTCTGCAGGAATTGTGGGCTGGCTGGTGTCAGGTGTTTCAAAGGTGCTATGCGGCCACAGCACCACTTTGCATGGCAGAAGGTGCCGTGGTAACTTTTGGTAGACTGATGATAGGGGTGAGACAGACCAGCTGTTGGATGCATATTTGGCCTTTCCCAGGTCTAGAGCAGCAGCAGCAGCAGCAGCAAGCTGTAAGGCATGACAGCTTGGGAACGACTGCTCTGAGTTCTGCGTCAGGTTTTGCCACCAGGAGCATCTCCTGACACTTGTCTCACCCCTGCCTCAGCATCCAGGGCCACCTTGGCCCCAAGTGTCACTGAATGGACAGGCAGCCTTGTGCCGGGTACCGGTGCAAGGCTGGGAAGTGGCAGTAACTGCTGCCCCTAGTCCTGCCCCAAATTCAGCCTCATGGCTATTCCCTGTCTCTCGCAGGTCCTTTGCAATCTACAGCACGTGGGCAAGCAGCCTGAAGCACAATGCCCGATGCACAAAGCCTGGCTGTCTTCCTGCCGCCACTGGAGTCCCTTCCTGCGAGTGAGCTGCTCGCCCTCTTCTTTCTCTGCTCTGGATCTGCCACGAACTGAAGGGCCACTGGAGCTGGGGGGTCGACAGCCCTGATTGACCATTCCAGAGGTAAGGAGAGAAAGTGACCGTCCGAGGGTTTCATGGGGATGGGGTAGCAGAGCTAAAGATACAAACAGGTTTCCTCTGATTTCCAATATAACCTACAAGTAATCCACAGAACATAAGATCATCCTTTCAGCTCTGGCTAATAAGAAAGCCTTGTCACCTCTTGATCATCTGCTGCCATTTTTTTCCCCCTTTTCTCCTGGCAAAACTTGTCAAATTCACTTTCCTCTAAACTGTTCGTGGTTTTGGTCAATCTGCTTGCTCTGAGGAATCTAATTCATGGACAAACTCTAACCAGTTCTGCTCAGCATGAAACTCGGGAGTCAAGAGCGCAGCCTGGCAACTGGTGACAACCCACTGACTTCAGTGCTAGAAAACTATTTTCTTGGACTTCACGCTTTTCCTATGCAACAGTGTGGTGGGTGGACCCTGGCTGGGGGCCAGGTGCCCACCAGAGCCGCTCTATCATGGCCCTTGTTCACCAGACAGGGGAGAAAAGTATAACAAAAAGCTTCTGGGTCGAGATAAGGACAGGGAGAGATCACTCACTAATTATCGTCACGAGCAAAACAGACTGAACTTAGAGAGGAAATTCATCTAACTTATTACTAAGCGAAACAGAGGAGAGGAATGAGAAATAAAGTCAAATCTGAAAACACCTGCCCCCACCCCTCCCATCTTCCCGGGCTCAACTTCACTCCCGGCTTCAACCGCCGCCCCCCCTCAGCAGCACAGGGGGACGGGGAATGGGGATTACAGTCAGTTCATCACACGTTGTTTCTGCCGCTTCTTCCTCCTCAGGGGGAGGACTCCTCTCATCGTTTCCCCTGCTCCAGCATGGAGGAGTCCCTCTCACGGGAGACAGTCCTTCACCAACTTCTCCAACGTGAGTCTCTCTCCCACGGGGTGCAGACCTTCAGGAGCAGACTGCTCCAGCGTGGGTCCCCCACGGGGTCACAAGTCCTGCCAGCAAACCTGCTCTGGCGTGGGCTCCTCTCTCCACGGGTCCACAGCTCCTGCCAGGAGCTTGCTCCAGTGTGGGCTTCCCACGGGGCCACGGCCTCCTTCAGGTGCCTCCCCCTGCTCCAGCATGAGGTCCTCCACGGGCTGCAGGTGGACTCTCTACACCCCCTCATCCTTCCTCCATGGGCTGCAGGGGGACAGCCTGCTTCACCATGGTGTCTGCAGAGTTTCTACATCTTCTCACTCCTCTTTCCGGCTGCAAAAGCTCCCTCTCTAACTGTTTTTTTTTCCTTTTTAAATATGTTATCACGGAGGTGCTGATGGGCTTGGCCTTGGCCAGTGGTGGGTCCATCTTGGAGCCGGTTGGCATTGGCTCTGTCAGACACAGGGGAAGCTTCTGGCAGCTTCTCACAGAAGCCACCCCTGTAGACCGCCCCCCCGCCCCCCCCCCCAGCTACCAAAACCTTCCCATGCAAACCCAACACAAGGGTGCTGGAAGAACTGTGCCCGGCACACTTTGCCCACCTTCCTCTTCACTCTCCCCCTGGATCTTAATGCAGAAGGAGCTTTTTGAAACCAAAATTATCCTGCTCTTCCCAGGGTACGTTCCCAAAGTGTCGTCCTGAAGATAATCCGTCCGCTAGCAGAGCCCTGGCATGGATGTTGCTATTCTGGTCCCTGCAGTAACAGGAACTGTTTGGCATGACTTGTCAGGACCTGCTTCATCCCAGACATGAGATCACAGTCTCATTTTTTATTGATAAATAAATACATTTCTTCCAGGGCTGGAGCCATGATGGAAGCATAACTGAAGGCTTCCTGAGTCTGCCGGCAGCCCGAGACCTCCTTGGTGCTGGGCAGGGGGAGAAGGTGCTGCAGGAGAGGATGGAATGTGTTGTCAGGCCAGACCTCCAGACCTGTCTGGAGGTGTTTGAGATCTTGGGCTCTTCCTCCAGCACTCTGGTCTACTTGGGACAGGAACGGGCAGCAGTGCCGCACTGCCAGGCACTGGGACTGTGGTCCCTGTGTGTCCCTTTGCAGTGCCCAGTGCCTGATCAAGGGGAGAGAAAGGGCATTAGATAAGACTTGAAAGTGTGGGGGATTTTTTTTTGATATGAAGGCACCACTAAGGAAAGCTATATCTTTTTTTTTCTCCAAAGCAAAAAAAGGAGAGACTAAATGGGAGCACATCAACACATGCAAACCACAGCCTAGGGCACTGTGCACAAACATCAGCAGGCGTGCCAGGCAAGATGTAAATGAAATGTGGGCCCTGGTTTGCACAGAAAAACCCACAAGGGCAGAAAAGGGGGAGGGGGGGAGAAAAAGAGATACTGGGAAAAGAAAGTGCTACAGCAAAGTCAGGAGACCAGAAGGAAAAAACCAGGAACGAGTACAATAACAGGGAAAAAAAACCCAAAGCAACAAAAACCCCAACAGACTAAGAGAAAGCAAGAGGAAGAGAAGCCATTGCAAAGGATTATTGTTCTCGCCTGTTTTTTTTCTTTCTCCATTACCTGAACCTGTCCCCAGGTGACTACAGGATTTCATTAAGTCACTGTGTGACCCCTAGAAGAGTTTTATGGCCCAGGACAGACCCCAGTGGCCATGATGACCCAAAGTCACTGGCCCACTCGCCAACAGATCTGCCAAAGCCCCACTGCTCTGAGCCCTCCAGGCTGCAGAGCAAGAGCCATCAGGGCTTCAGATGTTGCAGGGTCCTGGATGGGGTTTCCATTCCTCCCCTGGAAGGTGCTGCCCCTTCAGAGCAGAACAGGGTACAGGAGCATCCCTTAAAGCCGAGTTAAACTGCTGTCAGGAGCCCCTGGCTGATTTTGCAATGCAGGGGGCACTCGCACGTCCCCTTCCATGGGCCGAGTGGAGCCCGGACACAGTTACCAAAGTACCAAAGAAGAGAGAGGGAAAGCATTTTCACTGTTACTTTCATTTGTGTATTTATTTATTTTTTACTTGTCCAACCTTGAAAAGAATGAACGAGACAGCTAGAAGGGGCCTTAATGCTGAAGGCCAGCACTCCTTCCTGGCAGGCCTGTGGTGGTCTGCCTCTCCAGAGGAGCGGCTGTCTCTTACGTCTTTGCTTGACACACTGCTGTTCTTCGTGTGCCGCTGTGGAGCATCTGGCTTCCTCTGCAGCCTCCCGTCGGGCAGCCTTCTCGTCTCCAGGCCGAAGAGACCCCGTCTCCAGGCCCCAGGGACCTCGGTGGCCCGCTGAGGGACTTCTCCTGGCGCAGCGGCTGAAGCTGTGACGCCATGTTGTCTTGTCCCCTTTTCTCGGGGCTCAGTGCAGAAGAGATGACACCCCTTCAGAAGGGGTGAGGGGTAGGGCAGAGGACGGGGGACGGGAAGGAAGCCTGCAGGCCGGCCAGGCGCGGAGGGTCAGCCTCCCGGCTAGCGCCGAGCGCGGAGGCAGGGCCGGCGGTAGGGCGCTGGCCGGATGACCCTATGGCACTGCGTCGATGGTGGTGTGGAGGGGAGCCCTGGCACGATGTTGTGGTGCCAGGGGAGCCATCCTGGAGGTGGATCCACCTCCATCGGCTCCTCCTCGTCTTCAGGTGGATCCACCTCCATTGGCTCTGCACCATCAGCTACGTGGAAGAGGACCGCGTAGCTGATGGTGCCTCCCCTCTGACGCAGCCTCTTCCTCCGCGCCTCCTGCAGCTCCTCCTGTGGGCGCCCACACAGAGGTGAGCGCCCGCTCGCTTCGCGTCTTTGTGCCTTCATCCTTCCAACTAGTGGAGAGTCTGAGGACTCAAAAGCTCAGCGAATGTGGGACAAGTGCTGGGGGGCCAGTATTTATAGGGTCCGGAACAGAATGTGGTGAGGTAGCTTGTGACATCAGGAGGCCACTGTGATGGCTATGCAAATCTGCTGCCATTTTTCACTTTCCTCTAAACTGTTCGTGGTTTTGGTCAATCTGCTTGCTCTGAGGAATCTATTTCATGGACAAACTCTAACCAGTTCTGCTCAGCATGAAACTCATGCATATGAGCATATGCATATGCAGCAGTAAAGGAAGAAAGTATAAATTCCTGAGCTGGCCGTAGCATTGTTGTTGCTCAAGCATGTATTGCACATGGTAATGCACCTTTCTTGGATTTTGGTTGTTCAGATGAGGCGCCTCCAGCCTTTCTCTTTCTCCTTGGCACAGCTGAATTTCTCCTGTCAAAAGGAACAGGGCTGTATTGAGGGAGGAGGTTGAATTTCTTCTCAGATTTTTCTTCCAACTGTGCTAAGCTAAAGGGCAGGCAAAACCAATCAAATTAAATGTAACTCCATTTCCGTAGAAAAAAATATCTTGTTTAGGAGAATGTGTGCATATATACATTCCTGTCTACATAATGTAGAGAGAGCGGGAAAGAGAGAAGCGCGCACACACGGTAAACATCATACTGTTAACCCGAGTTTGGGAGGAGAATGTACACTCCAGCTTCTGCATTTGTAACTCAGTACAAATTGATTAGTTGCGTATATGAAAATTAGAAAAAATACAGACATGGGTTTCACGCTGGGGACATTTAGCTCTGCTGCACAGATTGGTACAGGAGCTGTGTCTGCTGTGTGAGGGGAAGGAAAACAAGACCATAAAGAAACCAACCAATAACATGGTTTGTAAAACCTCAGGTGAAAGTCCTAACATTGGAATGGAAACAATAACAATTCAAAGCAGAGGAATCCGAGTGTCCCAGAACAGTAGCTTGTTTCCCACTTCTCTTACCCAGCAGAGAGATGCCTCAGCCCCAGTGCGTGAGGATTTACAAGCAGTGACTCAGACTGCAGCGTGGGGCTCTGCAGGGCTACAGCCCCCTCTCCCTCCGGTGCTGCTTTGCCAGCACCCGTTTCTCCTGACTTTTGTGGTACCCACCCCAGGGATAGATTTTCACTGGGCTTTTTGTCCTGCCGGCTGCATCTGTTTGTCAGCCCCAGCTCTGTCTGCTTGGGAAGGGCGACGTGAGGCTGTGCCCCCTTTCCCACTGCTGGCACTCTTCCTCCAGGTGCCACTGCTCTGCCAGGACCGGTCATCTCCGGTGACACATGCCACCCTGTTTGTGCTGTAGCCAGGACTGCCTCTGGTCTGCTCCCGTTTACAGCAGTATCGCTTCGGAGTAAGACCGTCCATGCCAGTGCTGTGCTTTGGGGGAGCTGCATTCAAGCCCTGACAAGGAAGAAGAAAAATCAGAGGTGGCATTCCAGATTTTTCAGTTTCAATGGGAAAAGACTCCCAAGGCAGGTTCCCTCCAATCCGTGGGCCAGTCGCGATGCACCAGGTGTTTTGGAGAGGATAGCACTGTTCTGGTGTCAGATTATGTTCTTCTGTCCTGACACCCACCAAGGCTTTGTTTTAAGATATTTAGGAACTGGATGACGTTTCTGTGAACCCTGCAACCACCTGCAGGCTTTGAAACCTGCCAGTTGCATGGTCTTGGGGTGCAAGTCGGAGGGGTTGTTCAGTTTGCGCGCTGCCGTGCCCGCTCCAGCAGTGGCACGGCTGATGATGTGCCCCAGCTGAGGATGCCTCTGCAGATACGCCTCATTTTGCAGAGCCAAGAATAGGAACCCTGACAAGCATCAGCATTTCCAAACCTGAATCTAGATAAAGTTAGTGGCAGGTGAGAGGTGGGTGACAGGGTCTCAGCTTGGGCTGAGCCCATGCAGAGGAGCTGCTGCAAGGCAAGAGTCCCTTTTCCTCGATGACAAGTGGCTTGAAGGGTTTGCGTTCTGCGCTCCACAATAACTTGTAGTAAGCAGGGTGCAATCTGCTAAACCTTGTTGTGATTGGTTGTTTTTCCTGGTGGAAAAAGGGTTTACAATGGGTAGAGATCATTATGAAAGGAGGACCACAGCCTTTCACACGTGCTGGTCCTCCAGGTACATGCAAAGAGAGGTCTGTGTGGATACCAGAGCTCCTGCGAAGGAGCTCAAATACCCAACCAGCATGTTTCCAGCCAGCTGAGACCTCTGGCCACCGGTGGCCTGGGAGAGGGAGGGAGGGAGAAGTGAGTTTTCTTACCAGCTGGGGAAAAAAGGCAGTGAAGCCTATGGATGGAGACGGACTGCAGGGTCAGATGCCAAAGCAGCCTTCCTAGGGCTGCTGGTCAGAGCCCTGACAAGCCCCGGTACCCTGGGAGGCAGCAGCCAGCCCTGCAGCCTGCTAGCGAAACACTTCAGCTCCGACACGGCTCCTCCTTCTGTGCTTTTCAACAGCCCTGCAGCCCCCCAGCCCCAGCCCGCTGCGCTGGTGGGCCGGGGAGCTGGAGGCATTTTCCCAGCGCTCTGATCTAACAGCACCAGTGGGACTGTTTCCAGCACGCTGCCACTGGAGGGCTTATCGGCCTCCCTCCCTATCTCCCACCACCCCGGCCTGATAAAGGAGGGGCTGGTGGCAGCCGGGGGAAGCGCCCAGAGCAGGGGATGGAGCTGGGGACTGGCCAAACACCAAGGTGGCAGGGCTGGGGTGCTTCTCCCGTGAGCCCCTCCCTGTCAATGAGGATGTTGATACCTGTGACTATGGAAATCTTAAGGTCAATTCAAGCAATTAGAGCCATTGCTCAATCGCTGTAACCAAACAAAAGGGAAACCATTGTCACTTAGGAAACAATTAGTTGTAAGCTAAGGAGCTCTGGAACAATCTCATTTTAAAGAGCTGGGCCTTGGAAGAACAGATGTGCAAAAAAAGAGAGAGAGTTACAAGGTGATCCCAAAACGGGCCTTGAGGGATAAGGTATATGTGATACCAGGAGTGAGTCTGAAGACCCCCCGGGGGTGTCAACAAACATGGGGGAAAGACCTTAGCATATGCTAACGAGTTCCCAAGGAAGATCCCTGCCTGTGATAAGCACTACTGGGAAAGATACTGAATATGTCTATGAACATAGTAGAAACACTTGCTAGTTTTGTCTTTTGGGTGTGCACCTTAGGTGGAGTTATCCGCCGTGCACCCAGCGCTGCAATAAAGAATGCCTGCTTTCTAAAGCTTCCAAATAAGCCTTAGAGAGTGAACTATTTTGCCGCTTTCTGGTAACAGATTTTGGCACCGCAGATGGGACACTGCTCTGGAACATGGGCGGATCCGAGGGATCGCAGGACCTGCAGCCGTCACCGAGGGATTCTCGGGGACAACCTGCGATTCCCGGACCAAAGAATTCTGAGCAAGGACCATCAACAAGGCAAAGGCATTCTTTCAGTATTATTTTCTGTTGCCTGTCCGTGGGTCGTAGCGAAAGCTGGGCAGGGTTGGGCCGTATCCCTGGGGCAAAGGGAAAGTACCCTTTGATTGAAACTGAAGGGTGAGTCTCCTTCCCGAAAGGGAAGCTCAGAAGTTTGTCTGTTGAGCGTTGAATACGGCCGTGATCATAATGGCGTGGTTTTGTGTTTGTTGCTGTAGTGTTTGTAAGTGTGTAGTATTGTTGTAAAAAGCTGGGGTGAAATTGTTTTAGTGCCCTGTTTTTAAACTGGGAACTGGAACTTCTAAAAGGGAATTGATGGGAAAGAAATGTCCTCTTGGGTGCATTTTATGAAATTGGAAGCAAATAGCAGGACCCCCAGGAGGAGTGGCAAAGAGAGAGGATCTAATCAACTCTTGTAATCAGTGGTGGCCATTGTAGGGGCTGAAGGAGGGAGAAAAGTGGCTGGTTAATGGGACTTTTAGGATACTCTGTTCCAGTTGTTGTTATTCTTAAGAGGGGAAGGAAAATGGGATGAAGTTCCCCATGTTGATTTATTCTCTGCTTTACGAGATCATCCTGAATGGAGCAGGGAATGTAAATGAATAGGGAGAGATCCTTTGGTTCTGACCTGGGCAAAAGATAATCAGAAACTCTGTAAGCGTTGTTGTTCGGCGTGTAGTATGAGTCAGTGGTGCGTCCAATACGGAGGAGCGGACGAGGAGGATGTTTCTGATGAAGGGGACTCTTTTGGTGGAAATGAGAAATTCAGTGCTATTGCAGGGAGAACGAGGGGAGGATGGGGAGGTCGAGTTGTGCAAGCTCTCAAGCCGTGCACCCAGCGCTGCAGTAAAGAGTGCCTGCTTTCCAAACCTTCCGAATAAGTCTTAGAGAGTGAATTCTCCTGCCGCTTTCCGGTAACAGGATGGTGACAATCAGTTGGGCTGTATTAGGCAGGGCCGCTGTCAGGGGACTAGTGCCTGCCTTGAAGCGCCACTAATCGATGGTTAGCCGCCACTTCCCGTTTGGTTTGCAAACTGGCCACACTGGGGAGTTATGAGGGGACTGAGTTTGAATACTTACCCCCTGTTCCTGCAGCTCTTTTATCAGCGGAGCGATTCCCTCCCTCTCTCTCCCCGTGGTAAGGGACAGCCTTTCACACTCACGAGTTTAATCGGGGGAAGCGTAGGGGCAGTCTGTAAAAAGCCTTATCAGGGTTGACGGAACCCCAAACTTCCAGTGCCTCCCTGCCGAGTCCGTCCAGGACTTCCCCTTCACTAAATCCGATGCCAGAGTATTGGTGGGGAGCACTGCCAACACCATAGTGGTCTCGGTGGGGGTGGTGTCTGCCAGCAACCAGCACTTTACTCGGGCTGTAGGTTGGGGTTTGCCATATCCAAATACATCGGTAACCCATATCTGTTATGAATCAGGGACGATCCCACTCCGGCCTGCGGTATCGGCATTTAAAGCAGAGATTTGGGCCCCTGTGCCTAGCAGAAAAGTGAGCGGAGTCTTCAAAGAGCCAAGGAGAAAGGCACAGAGCGGTTCTGGAGGAACAGCTTTTAATTGACAAAACACAAAAGGAAAGGTCCCATCAAAGCTACTCTAACCCCCCTCCCTCCCTCCCCCCCCTCCCTCCTTCCCCCCCCCCCCCCCCCCCCCCCTCCCTCCCCCCTCTCCCCCTTCACCCCCCCTCCCCCCCTCCCTCACTCCCCCCCCTCCCTCCCACCCCCCAAATACACCACCCCTCCTCCCCCATCCCCCACTCCCCCCACCTCCACCTCATCCCTGCTCGGGCTCTACTTCCCCCCCTGCCACCCGCGTGCTGCCTGCCAGAGCCCTGCGCTTGCTGTCTGGCTTTGGCAAGGCGCTCTGCCCCCGCTTCTTCCCCCGCTTCTCGCAGGCGGCAGCCTGGGACGGTGGCAGGGCCATCCCCGCAGCCCCCCATGGCTCCTGGGGCTGCATCCCGATGGTGTAGAACTCTCCCAGGATGAGCATGGCGTCGGTGGTCTCAGGGATGCTGTAGTCGGGGGTGAGCAGCTCCTTGGGCAGGGTGAGCAGCTCCTTGGGCAGGGAGAGCGAGGCAAAGTGGCAGTGGGGGGTGTTTGTGCCGGTGCCACCAAGCTCCCCAGGCACAGGGCTGCTGCCCAAACCATCCTGACTGACCCCCCCCCTGCATCCAGGGAGACACCAAAGAGCCTTCGGGCCTCTTTGAGAAGCTCCTCCTCAGAGACTGCAAAGTCTCCATCCGGGTCCCCAGGGGCTTGGTTGTGGGGGCCAGCAGAGGGGCTGGGGGGCGGGGGGGCGGTCACGGCCCAGGGGGGATGTTGGTTCACCTGGCTTCTAGGAGGTGAACCGGGAGAGATGGCCCCAAGCATTGGGGAAATTCTCTGGGACTTGGATTTCCTGGGCACGCATGAGCCAGGCGAGAGCAGGGACGCTTGCCTGGGCTTGCTGAAGCCCTGTGCCAAAAGTGCCCTGGGGACAGGGCTGATGGGGATGCTGGGCGTGCGCGGGGGCCGGGGATGGCGAAGGCGCCGGGGTGGCAGAGCAGCCGGAGTGGCATACCTGGTGGTGGTAGTGCCTGGGGGCCCTGGGGTGCCACGTGCAGTGAGGGTGCCCAGGCTGCGGGGAAGGGCTGCTGCTGGCGGGGCAGTGGGCACAGGTTGGCTGAGCCTGGAAGAGAGACAGGAGCGATGGCCGGCGGTCACCTCCGCTCTTGCCCCCAAGAGCGTCCCCGGGCTGCAGGGGTCGGGGTGGGTGCCTACCTTGGGGGTAGAAGGTTTGGGGAAGGAGAAAAATCTGCGGGAGCCGGGGTGCCGGGGGTCCCGGGGGCTGCGCGGTGGGAGCTGCAGTGGTGGCGGCGCCGTGCTGCGTTCTGGCTGTTGGCTGCTAAGGACTCTCTGGCGTCTCCCAGGAAGGAATGTGGGGTCTCCGCGTGTTCCGCCCCGCCCCAACAGCGTACAGCCCAACAGCTACTCTGGACGAGTAGCCCTTGTCCTAATGGCAGATTTCGGCTTCCCAGACATCAGCTTGTTGTCCAAACAGCGGATTCGTTACGCCGTGTACACTAAGCTACTTCTCACACACGTAGGAGACATATTGCTTTTTATTGAGGCCTGGGTGCTGGGTGGATTTCCACAAATCAAGCACACCTGATGCCCGTTCCCTGTCATATTTATACACAAACCTTCCAAATTAGGAGACTCCCAATTACAACGATTGGTTCAGATTTCTTCTGCTAGGATGCAAACTAGAAGGCATGCTCGGTTCTTTTCTCGGCCTTTATCTTTGGGTAGGTGGTATAATTTGGGTAGGGGGCTCGTGGGTCGGTGGTTGCGGAGACCCTGGCCCAAATTACCTTTCCCCTCGTTTCTCAATACTTCTGGCACTCCCAAATGGTTCTTCAGGGTCTGTTGATCAGACTAACGATGTATGGGTTGTGCTTCTACCTCTTGACAAGCACGTCTTCCTTGACACCTTGTCTGGGTAAATAGGAACTGACAGAATGGTAGCACTGGACAATGGCCATCCTCAGGAGTCCCTAGCCGCTATTTACAAAACTCTCTGTGACATCCTGAACTGTGAAAAACTATCTGGAACATTCTTAACGGTGGAACTATGAAAAACAATTTGTAACTTTTTAGCTGCAGATTCAGGATTAACTTTCAACCTCAGTGAAGGATATCCTGGTCCGACGCAAAGCACGCGATTAAACTTGAAAAAATCAAGGTGTGGAAGGATTATTTACTGTATTAAATTGTCTTACAAGCAGCGTGCTCTGCTGCCAGCACAGGCACAAGGGTTGCTTTCCATTTGTGTGCTGGCACCTCTTTCATTCTGGATTGCTGTGCGTTGCTGGGGATGGGGCTGCTGTGCTTGTTGAAGACATGAGGAACAAACGGATTGTTGCCTGGGGCTGTTTTGGGGAGTAAATCTGAAGGGACTGTGCTAGCTAGAAAGACATAACCTTCCTTGGGAGCAGGAGCCTGCATGTTCTTCGCAGTCATTCACGCTGGTGGTTTTAACCCAGCAGGACTCTTAGATGTTGCTATAACGCAAACGCTGCTGCTTTCTGATCGTGCCAGAGTACCAGAAGCACCTTTCTCCCGCCTGAAAAACGCCAGGCCAGTCCCAAGCTGCAGAGGCAGCAGAGTTCAGCCAACGTCAGGCAGGAGCCTTGAGCTCAGAGCGTCCTGATGCTGACACACACACAACCAAAGCCCCCTGCAATAAGCAGTAAATGAGAGAAGGGGACGGCACAGATTCAAATTAATAAGATGCAGTGTAGCTTATAAGGCATTTCTGGGGCTTGAGAAGGCAACTGTGAAGGGCTCTGGCCCAAAGTTGGGAGTGCAGGGCTGGAAAGCACCATTTGGACGAGAGGCACAAATCTACTGGCAGTTCTGAGTAGCCAAAAAAGGACTATTTTGGACTATCTGCCCAGTTCACAGGCCACCTAGTCTGCAAACACATCCCAGCCCTCTCTACAAGATCAAGGTACGTAAGGCACGATACAAATGTAAATCTCACTTTGAAAGCCACAGTGAGTGGCCCCGCTTTGTGACGTGCTGCCTTAACGCTCAGAAGCCAAGGTGTAATCACGTTGTTTTGGATGCAAAGCTTAGAAAGACCGTCTTCTCCAGCTGAAGTTTCCTCTAGTGGAAAGATGCATGCAGGAACAGCGCTGGGATGGGCAGTTGTAGCTCTTGGATGGAGATGATGCATTCTAGGGCTGGAGCAGCGTGGATCCGATCTATTCCTAGCAGTGCCAAAATTGCTCTGGGTTCTTGCTGTTCCCTGTCTGGCCAGGGCTGGGAGAGGCTGAGAACTGCGTCTGTAAGCAGTGCTCTGCACAAAGCACTGCGGGTTTGGGATGGATTGATAGCTGCTGTGATTTTAGATGTCATGTGGCTTCACACATAGTCGGTAAAGCTCCTCTCCATTTTCCCAGTAACCAAACGTGAATCACATCACAACAGGGCTCCATTGCCATCCACCCTGAGAAAGCAGCAATGGATTCTTCTACTAGGTTGGTAGAAGGATGGTAACAGCATCTTCATAGCACTCATCCTCCTTGCCCTCTGCCCTGCTTGATCCATCACAGGTCAAATTCAGCGCTGCCACCATGAAACACGTGGCCTGCTCCTGTTGGGGAGAAGGGTCCAAGGATGATGCTGTGAACAATTCACATCCTTGGTAGGTGAGGCGTGAAATGGGTCCCTGAACAGACGATGTAGCTTTAGCACTGGGAAAGCATCACAACACATCCGTGCAATGGCTCGCTCAGGTGGGGCCAAGAGCAGGGAAGGAGGTTTCCTCTCTGCAGGCTGCGCTGCGGGAAGCCCTGCGAGGAGCCAGGTACAGGATCGCCCTGGCTCCATCCCCCCGCAGTGGTTTTACAGACCCCGGCAGGACTCGTATTGAGTGGAAGCACGTGAATTGAGGGGAGGGGGCAGAGAGAGAGTAACTCCCTGAGTGGCCAAATGTCGTAAACACACTCACTAACCACTTTTCAGAATACACACGTAATCATAGGTAGTATTTATATTTTTACCACCCCAGTGGGACTTTGGCATCTAAATCGGATTTTCCCACCCTGACCCAAATAAATGTTCAGGAGTGGAAAGAACAGATTGCCTTTGCTGGAAACAACCGTGTGCTCATTCCAGGGGGAGGGCAGCTGAGCGATCCTCATTTCTCTGGACCACTTAGACCTTGCAAAGCTCCCCCCTCTTTTCCCCGAGCTCTGGAGAACCCACTCACATTGGGCCTGATCCAAGCTCCACCAAAGTTGGTGGAAAGTCTCCATCTGGCTCACACAGATTTGTACCAATCCCTCGGCCATTAAAATGGAGCCAAAAAGGTTGGGTGGGTAGGGTCCAAACATTTCCATCCCTCCTCAGAAAAATCTTTACCCACATTTCAGACCTGATCCCTGAAATGTGCCTCCATTAGGAATGGACACGGGGGAGCGATCCCCAGGAAAGGGCCGCCCTCCCCTACCCCCAGTAGGGTACCTTTAAGGCCACAGGCTCCCCAACTGCCAGGATAGCCCTTGATGGCTATTTGCATAGCCATCACAGTGGCCTCCTGATGTCACAAGCTACCTCACCACATTCTGTTCCGGACCCTATAAATACTGGCCCCCCAGCACTTGTCCCACATTCGCTGAGCTTTCGAGTCCTCAGACTCTCCACTAGTTGGAAGGATGAAGGCACAAAGACGCGAAGCGAGCGGGCGCTCACCTCTGTGTGGGCGCCCACAGGAGGAGCTGCAGGAGGCGCGGAGGAAGAGGCTGCGTCAGAGGGGAGGCACCATCAGCTACGCGGTCCTCTTCCACGTAGCTGATGGTGCAGAGCCAATGGAGGTGGATCCACCTGAAGACGAGGAGGAGCCGATGGAGGTGGATCCACCTCCAGGATGGCTCCCCTGGCACCACAACATCGTGCCAGGGCTCCCCTCCACACCACCATCGACGCAGTGCCGTAGGGTCATCCGGCCAGCGCCCTACCGCCGGCCCTGCCTCCGCGCTCGGCGCTAGCCGGGAGGCTGACCCTCCGCGCCTGGCCGGCCTGCAGGCTTCCTTCCCGTCCCCCGTCCTCTGCCCTACCCCTCACCCCTTCTGAAGGGGTGTCATCTCTTCTGCACTGAGCCCTGAGAAAAGGGGACAAGACAACATGGCGTCACAGCTTCAGCCGCTGCGCCAGGAGAAGTCCCTCAGCGGGCCACCGAGGTCGCTGGGGCCTGGAGACGGGGTCTCTTCGGCCTGGAGACGAGAAGGCTGCCCGACGGGAGGCTGCAGAGGAAGCCAGACGCTCCACAGCGGCACACGAAGAACAGCAGTGTGTCAAGCAAAGATGTAAGAGACAGCCGCTCCTCTGGAGAGGCAGACCACCACAGGCCTGCCAGGAAGGAGTGCTGGCCTTCAGCATTAAGGCCCCTTCTAGCTGTCTCGTTCGTTCTTTTCAAGGTTGGACAAGTAAAAAATAAATAAATACACAAATGAAAGTAAGAGTGAAAATGCTTTCCCTCTCTCTTCTTTGGTACTTTGGTAACTGCATCCGGGCTCCACTCGACCCATGGAAGGGGACGTGCGAGTGCCCCCTGCATTGCAAAATCAGCCAGGGGCTCCTGACAGCAGTTTAACTCGGCTTTAAGGGATGCTCCTGTACCCTGTTCTGCTCTGAAGGGGCAGCACCTTCCAGGGGAGGAATGGAAACCCCATCCAGGAAACAAAAAAAACAGGCGAGAACAATAATCCTTTGCAATGGCTTCTCTTCCTCTTGCTTTCTCTTAGTCTGTTGGGGTTTTTGTTGCTTTGGGGTTTATTTTCCCTGTTATTGTACTGGTTCCTGGTTTTTTCCTTCTGGTCTCCTGACTTTTCTGTAGCACTTTCTTTTCCCAGTATCTCTTTTTCTCCCCCCCTCCCCCTTTTCTGCACTTGTGGGTTTTTCTGTGCAAACCAGGGCCCACATTTCATTTACATCTTGCCTGGCACGCCTGCTGATGTTTGTGCACAGTGCCCTAGGCTGTGGTTTGCATGTGTTGATGTGCTCCCATTTAGTCTCTCCTTTTTTTTCTTTGGAGAAAAAAAAAGATATAGCTTTCCTTAGTGGTGCCTTCATATCAAAAAAAATCCCCCACACTTTCAAGTCTTATCTAATGCCCTTTCTCTCCCCTTGATCAGGCACTGGGCACTGCAAAGGGACACACAGGGACCACAGTCCCAGTGCCTGGCAGTGCGGCACTGCTGCCCGTTCCTGTCCCAAGTAGACCAGCGCTGGAGGAAGAGCCCAAGATCTCAAACACCTCCAGACAGGTCTGGAGGTCTGGCCTGACAACACATTCCATCCTCTCCTGCAGCACCTTCTCCCCCTGCCCAGCACCAAGGAGGTCTCGGGCTGCCGGCAGACTCAGGAAGCCTTCAGTTATGCTTCCATCATGGCTCCAGCCCTGGAAGAAATGTATTTATTTATCAATAAAAAATGAGACTGTGATCTCATGTCAGGGATGAAGCAGGTCCTGACAAGTCATGCCAAACAGTTCCTGTTACTGCAGGGACCAGAATAGCAACATCCACGCCAGGGCTCTGCTAGCGGACGGATTATCTTCAGGAAGACACTTTGGGAACGTACCCTGAGAAGAGCAGGATAATTTTGGTTTCAAAAAACTCCTTCTGCATTAAGATCCAGGGGGAGAGTGAAGAGGAAGGTGGGCAAAGTGTGCCGGGCACAGTTCTTCCAGCACCCTTGTGCTGGGTTTGCATGGGAAGGTTTTGGTAGTGCGGGGCGGTCTACAGGGGTGGCTTCTGTGAGAAGCTGCTAGAAGCTTCCCCTGTGTCTGATAGAGCCAATGCCAACCGGCTCCAAGATGGACCCACCACTGGCCAAGGCCAAGCCCATCAGCACCTCCGTGATAACATATTTAAAAAGGAAAAAAACAGTTAGAGAGGGAGCTTTTGCAGCTGGAGAGAGGAGTGAGAAGATCTAAGAAACTCTGCAGACACCAAGATCAGTGCAGAAGGAGGGGCAGGAGGTGCTCCAGGCACCGGAGCAGAGATCCCCCTGCCGCCCGTGGTGAAGACCATGGTGAAGCAGGCTGTCCCCCTGCAGCCCATGGAGGAAGGATGAGGGGGTGTAGAGATTCCACCTGCAGCCCATGGAGGACCCCACGCCGGAGCAGGTGGAGGCACCTGAACGAGGCTGTGGCCCCGTGGGAAGCCCACGCTGGAGCAAGCTCCTGGCAGGACCTGTGGACCCGTGGAGAGAGGAGCCCACGCCAGAGCAGGTTTGCTGGCAGGACTTGTGACCCCGTGGGGGACCCACGCTGGAGCAGTCTGCTCCTGAAGGTCTGCACCCCGTGGGAGAGACTCACATTGGAGCAGTTGGTGAAGGACTGTCTCCCGTGAGAGGGACTCCTCCATGCTGGAGCAGGGGAACGATGAGAGGAGTCGTCCCCCTGAGGAGGAAGAAGCGGCAGAAATAACGTGTGATGAACTGACCGTAACCCCCATTCCCCGTCCCCCTGTGATTAGATGGATACGGTGTTAGTTAGATGAATTTCCTCTCTAAGTTCAGTCTGTTTTGCTCGTGACAGTAACTAGTGAGTGATCTCTCGCTGTCCTTATCTCGACCCAGAAGCTTTTTGTTATACTTTTTCTCTCTCCCCTGTTTGGCGAACGAGGGACATGATAGAGCGGCTCTGGTGGGCACGTGGCCCCAGCCAGGGTCAATCCACCACATTGTTGCATATGAAAAGCGTGAAGTCCAGGGAGGGGACAGGGAGGGCCTCACGGGAGAAGCACCCCAGCCCTGCCACCTTTGTGTTTGGCCAGTCCCCAGCTCAGTGTTTGCCCTCTAAAAGGGAAAAAAAAAAGAGAGACAAACTGCCAAGAACCATGAAAGGAAGCTTAGGAGCCCTGCTTATTTCTCCACTCCCAGAACCTCTCACCTCACTCACGACGGTCCCCCTTGTTACCGCTCAAAGGGCAATAACAACTTTCCAAACAGAAATGCAGTTTAGAAAGCCAACATTGGTTTATTCAGCGCTGGGTGCATGGGGATCTCTCCTCCTAACATGCACACCTAGCCTTTCATCCCTTATACGTTTATACACTTAGGTTACAAAACCATTACAAAATCACATTTCCATCACATAGTTACCTTATTGTTACCTGACCGTAACCCCCATTCCCCGTCCCCCTGTGCTGCTGAGGGGGGGCGGAGGTTGAAGCCAGGAGTGAAGTTGAGCCCGGGAAGATGGGAGGGGTGGGGGCAGGTGTTTTCAGATTTGACTTTATTTCTCATTCCTCTCCTCTGTTTCGCTTAGTAAGAAGTTAGATGAATTTCCTCTCTAAGTTCAGTCTGTTTTGCTCGTGACGATAATTAGTGAGTGATCTCTCCCTGTCCTTATCTCGCCCCAGAAGCTTTTTGCTATACTTTTTCTCTCTCCCCTGTCTGGTGAACAAGGGACATGATAGAGCGGCTCTGGTGGGCACCTGGCCCCCAGCCAGGGTCAACCCACCACACCTGGCAACTCCATGTGGGACACCAAAGCTATTTGCACTACAGCGCAGTCTGCAGTAAAGAAAACTGGCCTTGCGCTTTGATTCCAACACCGCATCCTCAAACAAAACGAGGCTGTTCCCTTTGAGGAACAGGGATGGAAATCTCACCTGCCATCCCAAAGTTATGCTGTGGCATTGCTTCACTTTTGGCCCCTTTCCTCAGGCTTGGTAACTCTTTTGCAGAGCCTGCTTTTTCCTCTTTGTAACAGGCGATGTCTGGGGTTCCACAGGTTGCTTCGTTGTGGGGCACCACCCGTACCCCTGGATTTGCCTTCATCAATGCATCCTTGTACTAGGAAAGAAACGGAAAATTACCAGGCGTGCCGGTGATGACATGATACTATCCACAGGGCAACAGAGCGCGCTGCTTGTAAGACAATTTAATACAGGAAATAATCCTTCCACACCTTGAGTTTTTCACAGTTTCATCACGTGCTTTGAGTCGGACCAGGATAGCCTTCACTGAGGTTGAAAGTTAATCCTGAATCTGCAGCTAAAAAGTTACAAATTGTTTTTCATAGTTCCACCGTTAAGAATGTTCCAGATAGTTTTTCACAGTTCAGGATGTCACAGAGAGTTTTGTAAATAGCGGCTAGGGACTCCTGAGGATGGCCATTGTCCAGTGCTACCATTCTGTCAGTTCCTATTTACCCAGACAAGGTGTCAAGGAAGACGTGCTTGTCAAGAGGTAGAAGCACAACCCATACATCGTTAGTCTGATCAACAGACCCTGAAGAACCATTTGGGAGTGCCAGAAGTATTGAGAAATGAGGGGAAAGGTAATTTGGGCCAGGGTCTCCGCAACCACCGACCCACGAGCCCCCTACCCAAATTATACCACCTACCCAAAGATAAAGGCCGAGAAAAGAACCGAGCATGCCTTCTAGTTTGCATCCTAGCAGAAGAAATCTGAACCAATCGTTGCAATTGGGAGTCTCCTAATTTGGAAGTTTTGTGTATAAATATGACAGGGAACGGGCATCAGGTGTGCTTGATTTGTGGAAATCCACCCAGCACCCAGGCCTCAATAAAAAGCAATATGTCTCCTACGTGTGTGAGAAGTGGCTTAGTGTACACGGCGTAACGAATCCGCTGTTTGGACAACAAGCTGATGTCTGGGAAGCCGAAATCTGCCATTAGGACAAGGGCTACTCGTCCAGAGTAGCTGTTGGGCTGTACGCTGTTGGGGCGGGCGGAACACGCGGAGACCCCACATTCCTTCCTGGGAGACACCAGAGAGTCCTTAGCAGCCAACAGCCAGAACGCAGCACGGCGCCGCCACCACTGCAGCTCCCACCGCGCAGCCCCCGGGACCCCCCGGCACCCCGGCTCCCGCAGATTTTTCTCCTTCCCCAAACCTTCTACCCCCAAGGTAGGCACCCACCCCGACCCCTGCAGCCCGGGGACGCTCTTGGGGGCAAGAGCGGAGGTGACCGCCGGCCATCGCTCCTGTCTCTCTTCCAGGCTCAGCCAACCTGTGCCCACTGCCCCGCCAGCAGCAGCCCTTCCCCGCAGCCTGGGCACCCTCACTGCACGTGGCACCCCAGGGCCCCCAGGCACTACCACCACCAGGTACGGCACCCCGGCTGCTCTGCCACCCCGGCGCCTTCGCCATCCCCGGCCCCCGCGCACGCCCAGCATCCCCATCAGCCCTGTCCCCAGGGCACTTTTGGCACAGGGCTTCAGCAAGCCCAGGCAAGCGTCCCTGCTCTCGCCTGGCTCATGCGTGCCCAGGAAATCCAAGTCCCAGAGAATTTCCCCAATGCTTGGGGCCATCTCTCCCGGTTCACCTCCTAGAAGCCAGGTGAACCAACATCCCCCCTGGGTCATGACCGCCCCCCCCCCCCCAGCCCCTCTGCTGGCCCCCACAACCAAGCCCCTGGGGACCCGGATGGAGACTTTGCAGTCTCTGAGGAGGAGCTTCTCAAAGAGGCCCGAAGGCTCTTTGGTGTCTCCCTGGATGCAGGGGGGGGTCAGTCAGGATGGTTTGGGCAGCAGCCCTGTGCCTGGGGAGCTTGGTGGCACCGGCACAAACACCCCCCACTGTGACTTTGCCTCGCTCTCCCTGCCCAAGGAGCTGCTCACCCTGCCCAAGGAGCTGCTCACCCCCGACTACAGCATCCCTGAGACCACCGACGCCATGCTCATCCTGGGAGAGTTCTACACCATCGGGATGCAGCCCCAGGAGCCATGGGGGGCTGCGGGGATGGCCCTGCCACCGTCCCTGGCTGCCGCCTGCGAGAAGCGGGGGAAGAAGCGGGGGCAGAGCGCCTTGCCAAAGCCAGACAGCAAGCGCAGGGCTCTGGCAGGCAGCACGTGGGTGGCAGGGGGGGAAGTAGAGCCCGAGCAGGGATGAGGTGGAGGTGGGGGGAGTGGGGGATGGGGGAGGAGGGGTGGTGTATTTGGGGGGTGGGAGGGAGGGGGGGGAGTGAGGGGGAAGGGGGGGGGGGGGGGGAGGGAGGGGGGTTAGAGTAGCTTTGATGGGACCTTTCCTTTTGTGTTTTGTCAATTAAAAGCTGTTCCTCCAGAACCGCTCTGTGCCTTTCTCCTTGGCTCTTTGAAGACTCCGCTCACTTTTCTGCTAGGCACAGGGGCCCAAATCTCTGCTTTAAATGCCGATACCGCAGGCCGGAGTGGGATCGTCCCTGATTCATAACAGATATGGGTTACCGATGTATGTGGATATGGCAAACCCCAACCTACAGCCCGAGTAAAGTGCTGGTTGCTGGCAGACACCACCCCCACCGAGACCACTATGGTGTTGGCAGTGCTCCCCACCAATACTCTGGGATCGGATTTAGTGAAGGGGAAGTCCTGGACGGACTCGGCAGGGAGGCAGTGGAAGTTTGGGGTTCCGTCAACCCTGATAAGGCTTTTTACAGACTGCCCCTACGCTTCCCCCGATTAAACTCGTGAGTGTGAAAGGCTGTCCCTTACCACGGGGAGAGAGAGGGAGGGAATCGCTCCGCTGATGAAAGAGCTGCAGGAACAGGGGGTAAGTATTCAAACTCAGTCCCCTCATAACTCCCCAGTGTGGCCAGTTTGCAAACCAAACGGGAAGTGGCGGCTAACCATCGATTAGTGGCGCTTCAAGGCAGGCACTAGTCCCCTGACAGCGGCCCTGCCTAATACAGCCCAACTGATTGTCACCATCCTGTTACCGGAAAGCGGCAGGAGAATTCACTCTCTAAGACTTATTCGGAAGGTTTGGAAAGCAGGCACTCTTTACTGCAGCGCTGGGTGCACGGCTTGAGAGCTTGCACAACTCGACCTCCCCATCCTCCCCTCGTTCTCCCTGCAATAGCACTGAATTTCTCATTTCCACCAAAAGAGTCCCCTTCATCAGAAACATCCTCCTCGTCCGCTCCTCCGTATGGACGCACCATTGACTCATACTACACGCCGAACAACAACGCTTACAGAGTTTCTGATTATCTTTTGCCCAGGTCAGAACCAAAGGATCTCTCCCTATTCATTTACATTCCCTGCTCCATTCAGGATGATCTCGTAAAGCAGAGAATAAATCAACATGGGGAACTTCATCCCATTTTCCTTCCCCTCTTAAGAATAACAACAACTGGAACAGAGTATCCTAAAAGTCCCATTAACCAGCCACTTTTCTCCCTCCTTCAGTCCCCACAATGGCCACCACTGATTACAATAGTTGATTAGATCCTCTCTCTTTGCCACTCCTCCTGGGGGTCCTGCTATTTGCTTCCAATTTAATAAAATGCACCCAAGAGGACATTTCTTTCCCATCAATTCCCTTTTAGAAGTTCCAGTTCCCAGTTTAAAAACAGGGCACTAAAACAATTTCACCCCAGCTTTTTACAACAATACTACACTCTTACAAACACTACAGCAACAAACACAAAACCACGCCATTACGATCACGGCCGTATTCAACGTTCAACAGACAAACTTCTGAGCTTCCCTTTCGGGAAGGAGACTCACCCTTCAGTTTCAATCAAAGGGTACTTTCCCTTTGCCCCAGGGATACGGCCCAACCCTGCGCAGCTTTCGCTACGACCCACGGACAGGCAACAGAAAATAATACTGAAAGAATGCCTTTGCCTTGTTGATGGTCCTTGCTCAGAATTCTTTGGTCTGGGGATCGCAGGTTCTCCCCGAGAATCCCTCGGTGACGGCTGGAGGTCCTGCGATCCCTCGGATCCGTCGATGTTCCAGAGCAGTGTCCCATCTGCGGTGCCAAAATCTGTTACCAGAAAGTGATACAATGCTGCTATGTTCCTTGTACAGTCCCTACCAAACTGAACAATAGGTTTGGAGATATTAATCTTATGAAGTAAGTCGTTATGGACAGGTGCATCCACAGCAAGGATACTGCGCATGCCTGCATGAAGGAGGTCATCCAGCGGACACAGGTGCGCGACCACTGACGACCACCAGAGACCCTTGAGGACCACCGACTCAAATCACTGAGCATGTGTGACGGGGAGGAGACTACGTAAATGAATTCCAAGAAATGATTATCATAGGGCTGCCTTTTTTTGAGAAAAATGATGAATATGTATGTTTTGATTCTATATAACCTGTGCGTTGGTAATCACCTGCGTGCACGTTGGGCGGAGCTGATTCCCCCGTGCATCCAGCGCTGCAAGAAAGTAAACCTAGGGCAACTCACATCTGGTAGATTTCTTTTACAGATGGAATCGTTCCCATGATCAAAGAGCTGCAGGAACAGGGGGTAATTATTCAAACTCACTCCCCTGATATCTCTCCAGTGTGGCCAGTTTGCAAACCAAACGGGAAGTGGCGGCTAACCATTGATTATTGGCCCTTAAACGCAGGCACTGGTCCCCTGATTGCGGCCGTGCCTAATACAGCCCAACTGATTGTCACCATACAGGAACAGTCCCACAACATTTTAGCCCCCACTGATGTAACAGATATGTTTTTCATGGTTCCTCTACAGGAAGGCGACCGAGATAGATTTGCATTCACACAGGAAGGTATACAATAGACCTTTACTCCTTTGCCACAAGGATATGGGCATTCGCCTACCTTGGCACATCACGCCCTGGCCCCAGCACTATCAGAAATCATCCCCGAGGGGAGAGTTAAAACGTACCAATACATTGATGATATATTGGGGGGGGGGGGGGGGGGTGTCAGATGGCCCTGCAGTGGGACAAACCCAAAAGAAAAGAATTACTCACCTGGAAAGTTGAGAACTTCAGGTTCCGGCAGAAAAGGTACAACTCCCCTCCGCTGAGGTGAAGTTCTTAGGCAGCTGGTGGAAAGGAGGAGCCGTGTGTATTCCAACAAAACCTTGGCCACCTTACAACAGAGAGAAGGCCCAGAAAACAAAAAGGAGCTGCAACATACCCTAGGCTTGCTGGTATGCCGGAGGAAGCACAGTCCGGATTTCTCTGCCACAGCTCGTCCCCCGTACGATCTAACGTGCAAAAGAGCTTCCTGGGATTGGACCCCTCTTCATGAGGAAGCCCCAAAATTACTGGGTTTTGAAGCAGGGGCATAGCAAGCTTTGGGCCCAGCACACCCCACAGATCCGCTCCAGGTGGAACGGGGTTTTGCCCTTCCTGGGGCATCTCTACACGTGTGGCAGCGTGCAACGGAGGGTTTCACTCAGGCAGCTTCAAAGCTGCAGAAAAGTGATACTGGGTCTGGGAGAAAGGCCTCTTTGTGGTCAGTCTAGCCTTGCAGGAGGCTGAAAGAATGCTCCGGCAACAATCCCTCACCCTAGGAGGGCCCTTTAATGCCCTGAGGCCTGTACTGGCAGCACCCCACCCCTGGGGGAGTCCCACCAGGAACCGGTTACAAGTGCTATGCCCAGCTGGAGCCTTCCAGTCACACAGAGCAAGGGGGGGAGGGAGCGCCCAAGCTGCTCCAAACCCAGGCAAAATCACCCACTCCCTCAGGTGAGGAAACCCCTCCTTCCTGCAGAAAGTGGACTCACCCGCCTCCCAACTGAAAACCTAGTTCCACAAGTTGCAGAAAGAGGATCTCTTCCATTAATAGGTATCTGCACGTTTTAGTTTTAAGATTTAGTTTTAACTCCCACCATATACTTTTCTTCAAAATGCTGTGTTTCCACAGACTGTTGCTTTTCTCAGTGGTTGCCCTCTAAAAGGGAAAAAAAAAAGAGAGACAAACTGCCAAGAACCATGAAAGGAAGCTTAGGAGCCCTGCTTATTTCTCCACTCCCAGAACCTCTCACCTCACTCACGACGGTCCCCCTTGTTACCGCTCAAAGGTCAATAACAACTTTCCAAACAGAAATGCAGTTTAGAAAGCCAACATTGGTTTATTCAGCGCTGGGTGCATGGGGGATCTCTCCTCCTAACATGCACACCTAGCCTTTCATCCCTTATACGTTTATACACTTAGGTTACAAAACCATTACAAAATCACATTTCCATCACATAGTTACCTTATTGTTACCTGACCGTAACCCCCATTCCCCGTCCCCCTGTGCTGCTGAGGGGGGGCGGAGGTTGAAGCTGGGAGTGAAGTTGAGCCCGGGAAGATGGGAGGCGTGGGGGCAGGTGTTTTCAGATTTGACTTTATTTCTCATTCCTCTCCTCTGTTTCGCTTAGTAAGAAGTTAGATGAATTTCCTCTCTAAGTTCAGTCTGTTTTGCTCGTGACGATAATTACTGAGTGATCTCTCCCTGTCCTTATCTCGCCCCAGAAGCTTTTTGCTATACTTTTTCTCTCTCCCCTGTCTGGTGAACAAGGGACATGATAGAGCGGCTCTGGTGGGCATCTGGCCCCCAGCCGGGGTCAACCCACCACAACCCTCCAAAATAGATGGGGATTCCCCAGCATTTCACAAGGCCCTGCACACAGGGAGGACCCTCCCTCAATCCCAGGAGTTATGCAAAGTCCATTCCCCTTACAAATATCCTTCCATTCCCTCAGCTTGCCTCTTAGTTTCCTCAATTTCTTGCCTCACAGTGATGCTGCAGAGCTGGGCCCTGGCTCCCACACAGTCTCACTACCTCCCTCTTGGGTTTCCTGTACGTGCATTTTACCAAAGCCTCGCGCTTCCCAGCTTGAATGGTTTAAAATGCATTACAAGAAAGCTATGGAGTATTTGGAGACAAACTCCCTATTTCATTTATTCTCTAAAATCTCCAACATGAGGTTCCCTGCTCGGGGAAAGCCTTCTCCCAGGCTGGGAAACAACCCAGTGCAAGGTGTAAGTGCCCATCAGCCGTGCCTGGGGGCTGCAAGCTGGGTCTGTCACACCAAACCCTGGGCAAAAAAAACCCCAAAACACCACCACCAGCTGTTCCTGGTACGGTCCAGCCCCCATGAGATGAAGGGACAAGGTGCCACTGAGTGGGTGAGCCACCTCTGGGCGTGGGCAAGCTGCTGCCGGGTGCGATCGCACCCACAATGCCGGGCCCGGGTGTCCCGGAGGGGGGGAGACCGGAAGCAGGACCCGAGCATCCCCGGTGCCAGGGGTGGGGGGAGCCAGCCTTCCCCAGGCCAGGAGCCACTAGAGAGCAATAGCTGTATGTCCCACACCCACAGCAGCTGAAGGCCAGCCAGGGAGCAGCTGAGGGACCCCCAGGGATGCACAGGGACTGCTCGGGTGTCCATAGGGACACACCAGGGCATCTTTCCTGAAGATTAAAAAAAAAAAACAACCAACAAGTCTTTTTGAACTTTTCTGCTCAGTGGGTAAGGGAGACACACCTTTAGCATCCAGGACATCCCAGATGCTCCCAGGCTATTGCAGCTCAGAGCCACCCCTCCAACACAAAGCAGAGAGACACAGCCCCAGGTGAGCTGCTTTTGATGCCCTGCTAATTAGGCTAATTTAGGGAAAACCTGTTCCTGCCCAAGATAGGCAGGTGTCAGCAGTTACTTTCCACCTTGCAAGAAATATTAGAGCCACTCTGGTGTGCCTCTGAGTTTTGTGGGGATGTATTTCCTTGCTCCCACAATGCCCCCATCACCTCTCCATTGGGCATTCCCTTTGCCCCAGGCCTGGAAGCTGGTTGCTCCCCAGTATGACCCTTTGCTCTCTGTTACCCTGTGGGGAAGGGCCTGCTCTGCTGCTTCCCCTCCACCACACTGTTACCGGAAAGCAGCAAAATAGTTCACTCTCTAAGGCTTATTTGGAAGCTTTAGAAAGCAGGCATTCTTTATTGCAGCGCTGGGTGCACGGGGGATAACTCCACTTAAGGTGCACACCCAAAAGACAAAACTAGCAAGTATTTCTACTATGTTCATAGACATATTCAGTATCTTTCCCAGTAGTGCTTATCACAGGCAGGGATCTTCCTTGGGAACTCGTTAGCATATGCTAAGGTCTTTCCCCCATGTTTGTTGACACCCCCGGGGGGTCTTCAGACTCACTCCTGGTATCACATATACCTTATCCCTCAAGGCCCGTTTTGGGATCACCTTGTAACTCTCTCCTCTTTTTTTGCACATCTGTTCTTCCAAGGCCCAGCTCTTTAAAATGAGATTGTTCCAGAGCTCCTTAGCTTACAACTAATTGTTTCCTAAGTGACAATGGTTTCCCTTTTGTTTGGTTACAGCGATTGAGCAATGGCTCTAATTGCTTGAATTGACCTTAAGATTTCCATAGTCACAGGTATCAACATCCTCATTGACAGGGAGGGGCTCACGGGAGAAGCACCCCAGCCCTGCCACCTTGGTGTTTGGCCAGTCCCCAGCTCCATCCCCTGCTCTGGGCGCTTCCCCCGGCTGCCACCAGCCCCTCGTTTATCAGGCCGGGGTGGTGGGAGATAGGGAGGGAGGCCGACACGCCCTCCAGTGGCAGCGTGCTGGAAACAGTCCCACTGGTGCTGTTAGATCAGAGCGCTGGGAAAATGCCTCCAGCTCCCCGGCCCACCAGCGCAGCGGGCTGGGGCTGGGGGGCTGCAGGGCTGTTGAAAAGCACAGAAGGAGGAGCCGTGTTGGAGCTGAAGTGTTTCGCTAGCAGGCTGCAGGGCTGGCTGCTGCCTCCCAGGGTACCGGGGCTTGTCAGGGCTCTGACCAGCAGCCCTAGGAAGGCTGCTTTGGCATCTGACCCTGCAGTCCGTCTCCATCCATAGGCTTCACTGCCTTTTTCCCCCAGCTGGTAAGAAAACTCACTTCTCCCTCCCTCCCTCCCTCCCTCTCCCAGGCCACCGGTGGCCAGAGGTCTCAGCTGGCTGGAAACATGCTGGTTGGGTGTTTGAGCTCCTTCGCAGGAGCTCTGGTATCCACACAGACCTCTCTTTGCATGTACCTGGAGGACCAGCACGTGTGAAAGGCTGAGGTCCTCCTTTCATAATGATCTCTACCCATTGTAAACCCTTTTTCCACCAGGAAAAATAACCAATCACAATAAGGTTCAGCAGATTGCACCCTGCTTACTACAAGTTATTGTGGAGCGCAGAACGCAAACCCTTCAAGCCACTTGTCATCGAGGAAAAGGGACTCTTGCCTTGCAGCAGCTCCTCTGCATGGGCTCAGCCCAAGCTGAGACCCTGTCACCCACCTCTCACCTGGCACTAACTTTATCTAGATTCAGGTTTGGAAATGCTGATGCTTGTCAGGGTTCCTATTCTTGGCTCTGCAAAATGAGGCGTATCTGCAGAGGCATCCTCAGCTGGGGCACACCATCAGCCGTGCCACTGCTGGAACGGGCACGGCAGCGCACAAACTGAACAACCCCTCCGACTTGCACCCCAAGACCATGCAACTGGCAGGTTTCAAAGCCTGCAGGTGGTTGCAGGGTTCACAGAAACGTCATCCAGTTCCTAAATATCTTAAAACAAAGCCTTGGTGGGTGTCAGGACAGAAGAACATAATCTGACACCAGAACAGTGCTAGCCTCTCCAGAACACCTGGTGCATCGAGACTGGCCCACGGATTGGAGGGAACCTGCCTTGGGAGTCTTTTCCCATTGAAACTGAAAAATCTGGAATGCCACCTCTGATTTTTCTTCTTCCTTGTCAGGGCTTGAATGCAGCTCCCCCAAAGCACAGCACTGGCATGGACGGTCTTACTCCGAAGCGATACTGCTGTAAACGGGAGCAGACCAGAGGCAGTCCTGGCTACAGCACAAACAGGGTGGCATGTGTCACCGGAGATGACCGGTCCTGGCAGAGCGGTGGCACCTGGAGGAAGAGTGCCAGCAGTGGGAAAGGGGGCACAGCCTCACGTCGCCCTTCCCAAGCAGACAGAGCTGGGGCTGACAAACAGATGCAGCCGGCAGGACAAAAAGCCCAGTGAAAATCTATCCCTGGGGTGGGTACCACAAAAGTCAGGAGAAACGGGTGCTGGCAAAGCAGCACCGGAGGGAGAGGGGGCTGTAGCCCTGCAGAGCCCCACGCTGCAGTCTGAGTCACCGCTTGTAAATCCTCACGCACTGGGGCTGAGGCATCTCTCTGCTGGGTAAGAGAAGTGGGAAACAAGCTACTGTTCTGGGACACTCGGATTCCTCTGCTTTGAATTGTTATTGTTTCCATTCCAATGTTAGGACTTTCACCTGAGGTTTTACAAACCATGTTATTGGTTGGTTTCTTTATGGTCTTGTTTTCCTTCCCCTCACACAGCAGACACAGCTCCTGTACCAATCTGTGCAGCAAACAGAGCTAAATGTCCCCAGCGTGAAACCCATGTCTGTATTTTTTCTAATTTTCATATACGCAACTAATCAATTTGTACTGAGTTACAAATGCAGAAGCTGGAGTGTACATTCTCCTCCCAAACTTGGGTTAACAGTATGATGTTTACCGTGTGTGCGCGCTTCTCTCTTTCCCGCTCTCTCTACATTATGTAGACAGGAATGTATATATGCAGACATTCTCCTAAACAAGATATTTTTTTCTACAGAAATGGAGTTACATTTAATTTGATTGGTTTTGCCTGCCCTTTAGCTTAGCACAGTTGGAAGAAAAATCTGAGAAGAAATTCAACCTCCTCCCTCAATACAGCCCTGTTCCTTTTGACAGGAGAAATTCAGCTGTGCCAAGGAGAAAGAGAAAGGCTGGAGGCGCCTCATCTGAACAACCAAAATCCAAGAAAGGTGCATTACCATGTGCAATACATGCTTGAGCAACAACAATGCTACGGCCAGCTCAGGAATTTATACTTTCTTCCTTTACTGCTGCATATGAAAAGCGTGAAGTCCAAGAAAATCGTTTTCTAGCACTGAAGTCAGTGGGTTGTCACCAGTTTCCAGGCTGCGCTCTTGACTCCCAAGTTTCATGCTGAGCAGAACTGGTTAGAGTTTGTCCATGAAATAGATTCCTCAGAGCAAGCAGATTGACCAAAACCACAAACAGTTTAGAGGAAAGTGAATTTGACAAGTTTTGCCAGGAGAAAAGGGGGAAAAAATGGCAGCAGATGATCAAGAGGTGACAAGGCTTTCTTATTAGCCAGATCTGAAAGGATGAACTTATGTTCTGTGGATTACTTGTAGGTTATATTGGAAATCAGAGGAAATCTGTTTGTATCTTTAGCTCTGCTACCCCATCCCCATGAAACCCTCGGACAGTCACTTTCTCTCCTTACCTCTGGAATGGTAAATCAGGGCTGTCGACCCCCCAGCTCCAGTGGCCCTTCAGTTCGTGGCAGATCCAGAGCAGAGAAAGAAGAGGGCGAGCAGCTCACTCGCAGGAAGGGACTCCAGTGGCGGCAGGAAGACAGCCAGGCTTTGTGCATCGGGCGTTGTGCTTCAGGCTGCTTGCCCACGTGCTGCAGATTGCAAAGGACCTGCGAGACACAGGGAATAGCCATGAGGCTGAATTTGGGGCAGGACTAGGGGCAGGAGTTACTGCCACTTCCCAGCCTTGCACCGGTACCCGGCACAAAGGCTGCCTGTCCATTCAGTGACACTTGGGGCCAAGGTGGCCCTGGATGCTGAGGCAGGGGTGAGACAAGTGTCAGGAGATGCTCCTGGTGGCAAAACCTGACGCAGAACTCAGAGCAGTCGTTCCCAAGCTGTCATGCCTTACAGCTTGCTGCTGCTGCTGCTGCTGCTCTAGACCTGGGAAAGGCCAAATATGCATCCAACAGCTGGTCTGTCTCACCCCTATCATCAGTCTACCAAAAGTTACCACGGCACCTTCTGCCATGCAAAGTGGTGCTGTGGCCGCATAGCACCTTTGAAACACCTGACACCAGCCAGCCCACAATTCCTGCAGACACCTCCCAACCAAAACCGGGCAGGGGCAGCAGTCTTCCCCCCGAGTGAGTTCCTTTTGTGTGAGTCACCAGCAAGCTCTTTTGCTGCTCCTTCACAACATACCTTTCTGCAAAGGCTTTTGAGGACCAGACTCCAGGCAGGCACTGCTCTCTAGAAGCACCAAATCTCTCACGGTAATTGTTTCTTCTCCAGGAGGCCACCAGACTTGAGGTCCCCCAAGATTTAGGCCTTCTTTCCCATCCCATAAGTTAATTCAAACAGGTTTGAATTAACTTCCTCTATTGTTTTCGTCGGTTTGTTTGGGTTTCTCTAAGGTCCAAGTCTCCCTGCAGTGCTTCTCCCACACTGCCTCCTGCTCTCACTCATTTAGTCATTCCCACTCTCGTTCCCACTCGCAATTCATCTTCATATCATCTCTATCAAAAATTTCTGAACTTGTCCATGCTCTTTAAGTTGGAAAAAAGCACACAGCATCCATTAGCTTGTCTCAGTGTTTAGCTATAGTCTCTAACATTTTCAGAGCAGAGCTATGCTGTAAAACAGTAAAACAGTCCAATGAAAAGGAAGCACCGACTGCAAATGTGACGTTCATGTAACTCTCAGTTGGGCTAATAGTGGGATGTTCAGATAAGCGTACTGTGCTGACTGGCAGAGCAGATGAGAAACTGGCTTAGTGTAACTCAAGTCTTAAAGCGATTCAGAGAAAAAACCCCACAAGAATTTAAAAGATTTAAAAGACCTTACTTGCTGCCCTGATATTGCTCAGTTATATCACTTATCAGTATTTGCTTAAAGTTTGCACCCGGAGAATGAAACGTTCTCGCTAACCCTGATTTTAAGGCTGCAGTGTAATATTATACAATTAAGGTGTTAAAAAAAGTTCATTCGGCTAATTTTCTGCACTTTCTGTTCTTTCTCCAACATATGTGCTAAGGCTGTACAGACTGATGTGCGTCTGGGAGAGCCGAGGGAGGATCAGCAGCAGGCAGTTAGCCCTCAATGCAATGGAACAATACAGTCTCTCTCACTATTGCCACGCACAAACTACTTGAAATCTCACATCTACACCCCCTCAATTCCCAAATGTCCCCTATACATTTTGTTCCTCCATTTTCCTCAGATGGGCCTGAAGGAGAGGGAAAATAAAAAGTTAATTCAGTCTCAGTAACTGAGATGATTTTCTTTCACTTGAGTGTGCAAAATCATTTGGAAGGCAGTAAAAAAGTCTTCCAAATCTTTCTTCTCATGCCACAGACTTGTTTTGCACGGAACTGCATAAGCAGCGGTGGTTCCCATGGCCGTCTCCTCCTGGAGATAACAGGAATGGAAACCAAAGCTCTCACCCTGCCTGAGCAACAGTGATATGCAAAAGAAGAGCTGTAACACGGTCGGTCCTCAAACTGCCACGTTCCTGCAGCACTGACTTGGGAGATCCTCTCAGCTTTGCATCACCCGGAAGCTACGCTGACGCTGCTACAGAGGGGCGTCCTTCCCAGCACCAAGCAGTTGCCCTTGGGAAAGACATGCTTGCTTCTTCTCTCCCTCTCCAAGCCCCCAAGCTGAATTCCCAGTGCTAGTGTCTTTTGAAAACAAATGGCAACCAAGCAGCCACCTGGAGCAAAACCAGATGGAGGAGGCTTGCTTTGAAGCCGACAGCAGGAGCTTCCCTATCTCGCAGCTCAGTCCACGGGCCACGTGCTCAGTAGGGACGTACCCTCCAGATGACTGGGTTCTCTGTGGGTCACTTGGAGATTTCTCAAATCAACAAGGAACTCTTTCCTTGCCAATTACAAATCTCTCTTACACCAAGGTATGTGTGAGCAGAACAGCAGGGACGGAACGCTTTGTCCTAAGTTTCTGAAATTCTTGCCGCACAGGGTAGAAACTCCTGATGTGGCTCAGGCCAAGCTGGGTTGAGCACTGGAAACCCCCGAGCTTGGGCAGCACCGTGTCTACTAGGAAGCAGGTGAAGTTATGCAGAGGAGAACCCCACAACTATGCTGAGGTGGCTTCTTGGTACCAAGGCACTTGTGTGACTTTTTTACTCCACGGCAAGGTAAACACAGCCTCTGATTTTCAAAAAGGAATGAATAAGGGAAACTAATTAGCCTAGAAGAATTTTAAAACACAACGTATAACTTGGCAACACTTGAGTCAGGCCCCACAAACTCAGGCTTCGCCTCTCTCATGCTCCAGTACGAAAGAAAACAATTAGTAAAAGAGTTGGAATGTAGAAACGGGATAAGAGAAGCCGTAAATTAGGGAACAGTCCTTGGGTATGAACTAGAAAAAAGACACAAAGTTTGAGGCATCCTGATAAAGGGGGCCCAATATGCCAACAAGCCTGGGACCATCTGGGCAGGACGGATAACGAGGTTGCTGAGCTTGCAAAACGGAGATCATGAAGAAGAGGTCACCCAACTGTGTACGCTGAAGAAGAGGAGAAAGAGGAAGATTTGAGGAGGACGACCCCTGACGACCACCTGAGAAAGAAACTGCGCAGGCATATCAGGACATTAGCATATATTCAGGAGTTCCCGGAATAATAATGAATATGTATTACATTTATCAGAAACCTGATGAATATGTAACTCTTTTGTAATCTAAATCACGTACAATTTGTGCCTCGTTGAGACGCACACTCGTGGAAATATCCCCGTGCGACTCCCAGTGCTGCAATAAAGGATACCTGCTTAATAGTTCACATTGGCTATTGAGTGAATTTTTTTGATTCAGATTGGCGACCCAGATGGGACACTCTCTGCCTGGCTGCAGGACCCATTGAGATTGGGACTCTCTTGGGTACCCCTGGGGATTTCTCCGGAGAGACCCCTCTCCTCAATCAGATCACTGCGGGGACAGACAAGGACCATCTATTGAAAGGCATTCTTGAAACTATTTTGCTTTTTTTTTTTTTTTGTTTTAAGTAACTGTTTGGAGGTACTGGTTATTTAGGAGTTTAACAGTTACTACTCTGTTTCCGGAACCGGTTCACCTGTTAGCTCCCCGTAGGTCATTACGTTACAATGCAGGGTGAGCGTATGCGGGACTGCTAGTGTCTTATTCGCATACATTTAAAAAGTAACTGTCTGGAGGTCCTGGTTGTCTAGAAGCTTAACAGCTACTGTTTCAAGAAGTTTTTCTTTCTCAAATACAACTTGATGTGTTTGAATTTGTGTGAGTGTGTGAGACGTACAATCACGCACGAAGCGAGTGTGGAGTCCGGATCTGCGGTGCTGTGATCCCGTGAGGGAAACAGCCGGAGGAGGACAAAGCGAATGATTAATGATACCCTTGTGGGTAATTATCTTAGACTAATAGTAGCATTGACGTGTAAGTTTGGATGTCCTTTATTGCCGTGTTAAAAGACTAACAAAAAATCTGAATGATGCAGCCCCTGAAGCAGAATTGTTGGTAAATGTGGGAACCAGAATATTGCCTTTTACAACCTGAAAAATAGTGTAAACCAATAATTCTTTTTGAATGTTTATGGTATAAACAGAGACTGTGAATGCAATCTGGGACAGCCGTAGAGTGTGCTAAGTAAGTGTAAAGTGTGGACCCCTTGGGAAAAGAAGGAGCGTGCTACCGAAATAGTAAAGATTGTTCGTGGTTGGCAAGATAGACATTTAAACGAGTAAAATGAGAAGCGATCAGAGCGGATGAATCTTGAAGAAGAGTCCATTAGGATGCATACTGAGACACTGGCAAGAAACAGAAGGTTCACCGGGAGGTGTAACAGATAAGAGAACTCTGATAAAATATTATCATCACTGGTGACCGATGGATAAATTGGATGATCAGGAAAAATGGCCCAAGAATAAAAATTGGGAATAAAAGGACAATGTTACAATTGATGTTGTTTTGTAGAAGGGAGAAGAAATGGCATGAGGTACCTTATGTTGATGTGTTTTTCACCCTGTGAAATCATCCTGAGTGGCTGAAGGACTGTGGGTTTACCCTGCAAGACCCCCTGGCATCAGCATTAGAAAAGCAGGAAAAGGCAGCAGGAGGCTGTGAAGGTGTTGCTCTGCTTGTAGTACGGGGCAACGGGGTTTGAAGTGCGGGCGTGATGAGGAGCAGGATTTGGAATTACTGAGAGATGTTGGAGGTTGCATGGCTGGGTTTTGATAACAGGGAGCAAGAGAAGGAAATTAGAGAAGAGCAAGGAGAAAACGAACGAGAGCGCAGACAGGCACGGAGAGACAGGGAAAGAGAGGGAAACCTGAGAGCTGCACTGCAGGGAGCGTCAGCAAACAGCAACTTCAGGGGAGGACGGCAATACTATGGGGGGAGAGGCGAGGCCCCTCCAGCACAAAAAAACAGGGATACCTTAGGAGATCATCAGTGTGCCTATTGGAAAGAACTGGGACATTGGAAAGAGTAAGGACCGTTTTAGGGGTCCTATTCCTGTCAGTGCAGAGGTTCTGGAGGAGGCACCATACGATCAAGAAGCAGCTCCCTTTCCACGTCAGTTCCCCTGAACTAAGTCCTGAAGGGGACCGGGGGAAACCTCCCCAGCAGAACCCCTGGCTACAGTAGAGCTGGGGAAATGGAAAATAGATTTTCTTGTAGATACTGGGGTGACTTATTCTGTTAAATACTTATCAAAGACAATTGAGCGATGATACAGTAAACGTTGTGAGTGCCACAGGGAAAGCAGAACAGCGTGCCTTTTCCCATCCTTTAAATTTTAAGCTCGGAAAACAATGGGTAACTCACCAATTTTTATATATGCCTGAATGTCCTATACCACTCTTGGGACGGCACCTATGGAGTAAATTCAAAATGCAGATCACCTTTAAAGATGGGGAAGTTCAATTATTAATCCCTGAATCTCAAGCCATCGAGGCAAGAGTTTTGATGTGGCAGGAACAACCGAAGACTAACAAAGGAATTCCCGAGGAGGTGAAGAATGCAGCGACACCTTTGGTATGGGCTAATGAGGTCCCGGGTAGATCCAGAAGAGCGGAACCCGTAAGAATTATCCTTAGACCTGGAACAAATCCGGTAAGACAAAAATAATACCCATTGAAAATAGAGGCCAAAAAGGATTAAAAAGGTTAATACTCAACTTTAGAGAATATGGGTTGCTCGTATAATGCGAATCAGAATTTAACACCCCAATCTTACTCGTTAAAAAGCCAGGGGGTGAGGAATATAGATTAGTGCAAGATTTACGAGCTGTGAACCAAATAGTGCAGGACATTCACCTAGTGGCTGCAAACCCTTATACATTATTAACTCAACTGAAAAATGATCAAATTTGGTTTACCGTACTGAACCTAAAGGATGCTTTCTTCTGTCTGCCCTTGGCAGGAGAAAGTCAGAAGCTGTTTGCTTTTGAATGGGAAAATCCTGAAACAGGCAGAAAAACACAATTAACTTGGACGGTGTTACCTCAAGGATTTAAGAATAGCCCCACTATCTGTGGGAACCAGTTGGCCCCAAAACTCGAAACATGGACTCCTCCATCTCAGACAGGGACTTTATTACAATATGTGGATGATTTACTAGTAGCTACAACTACGAAGGAGGATTGTGCCCAACGGACAGAGAGCTTGTTAAATTTTCTAGGATTAAGTGGGTGCAAAGTTTCCCAGCAAAAGGCCCAAGTGATTCAACCACAAGTCACCTTCCTCGGATTTGAGATCTCTGGAGGACAAAGAGAACTCGGTAAAGGTCGAAAAGAAGCTATTTGCCGCACACCATTGCCGGGAACTGCGAAAGAACTTAGGACCTTTTTAGGTATGACAGGATGGTGCAGATTATAGCTACGTAATTATGGACTCTTAGTAAAACCGTTGTATCAATTGCTAAAAGATAATCAGTTAAAGTTGACCTGGACGGGAGAAGCAAAAAGAGCCTTTGAACAACTGAAACCAGAAGTGATGAGAGCACCGGCCCTAGGTCTTCCTGACGTGTCTAAACCCTTCTGGCTATTTTCTCATGAGAGGCAAGGAATAGCCTTAGGGGTGCTGGCCCAACAACTAGGCCCTTATAAAAGAGCAGGAGCTTACTTTTCCAAGCAATTGGATGAAGTAAGCAGAGGATGGCCTGGATGTCTACGAGCAGTAGCTGCAGTTATCCTGAATGTACAGGAAGCACGCAAATTTACAATGGGCCAGAAAATGATAGTAACGGTGTCTCATACGGTTTCAGCCGTGTTAGAACAAAAAGGAGGACATTGGCTTTCCCCCTCTAGATTTCTGAAATACCAAGCCATACTAGTGGAACAAGATGCTATAACTATAGTCACCACTATCATTGTGAACCCAGCTTCTTTCCTTAGCGGGGAAATCTCGGAGCCAGTGGTCCACGACTGTTTAAAAACGATGGAAGCGGTATATTCCAGCCACCCCCATCTAAAAGAGGAGCCGCTCCACGATGCTGAGGACTCCTGGTATACAGACGGAAGCAGCTTTGTGAAACAAGGAGAACGCCAAGCAGGGTATGCTGCGACCACTACCCAAAGGGTAATCGAAGCAAAATCATTACCTACGGGGACATCAGCTCAAAAGGCTGAAAACATTGCCCTAACCTGAGCATTAGAGCTGGCAAAAGGGAAGAAGATTAATATCTGGACAGATTCAAAATATGCCTTTGGGGTTGTACATGCCCATGGTGCTATCTGGAAGGAAAGAGGACTTCTCACTGCTCAAGGAAAACATATTAAACATGCAAAAGAAATTCTAAAGTTACTAGAAGCTGTAAATCTTCCAGAAAAAGTAGCTGTTATGCATTGTAAAGGACACCAAAAAGATAACACCGACCAAGAGATTGGCAATAAATTGACAGACTCAGAAGCTGGAAAGGCAGCAGAAAAAGGTAAAGTGATGACAGCCTTAATTCCGGATGGTAAACTTCAAATTCCAAATTCTGATTTAGAGCCAGATAAATATTCCAAAGAAGATAAAAAAATTAATCAATCATTTAGAAGGCAACGAAGGAAAAGATGGATGGTTTTATGTTCCAGATGGACGAATAATAGTACCCCCTCATTTGTTATGGAAATTAGTTTTAGATGAACATAAGAAAACACATTGGGGTACAGATACTTTATATAAACAATTAAACCAGAAACTTGTAAGCTGAAATTTGTACACCACTGTGAAACAAGTAACCCAAAGGTGCGAAATTTGTTTAAAGAAAAACCCAAATACGTCAAACAAAATTCAGATGGGTGTAACAGGAAAAGATACTAGTCCAGGGCAACATTGACAAAGAGATTTTTCTGAACTCCCCAGAAAAGGGGGATACAGATATGTGTTGGTGTTAATGGATACCTTCTCAGGCTGGCCAGAGCCGTTTCCCTGTAGAACCAACAGGGCTAGCGAAGTAACAAAAACGTTACTAAATGAAATAATACCACAATTTGGGGTACCCGCAACAATATCCTCAGATAGAGGTACTCACTTTTGTGCAAAAGTAGTAAGAAAAATCAGTAAAATCTTAGGAACTGATTGGCAATTACACACCCCTCACAGACCACAAGCTAGTGGCCAAGTGGAAAAAATGAACCATTTAATCAAACAACAACTAGCTGAGATTTGTCAAGAGACAAACTTGCAATGGAATCAAGCCCTCCCATGAGCCCTACCAAGAATTCAGACAAAACCGAGATCTAAAGAAAATATTAGCCCCTTTGAAATTTTATATGGGAGGCCGTATCAATTGCAATATTCAGGGGAGGATCTTACCCAACTTGGAGAAGGATACCTGTATCAGTACCTAATTAGTTTACACAGACAGTTCAATGTCATCGAACAAACTCTTCTAGCAACACGAGTTAGAGAATTAGATCAACCCCTACATCCTTTCAAACCCAGAGACTGGGTTTATGTTAAGAATTTCACAGGTAAACCATTGGAAGAGAAGTGGAACAGACCATTTTAAATGCTGTTAACAACCTTCACCGCAATCAAGATCAAAGGGCAGCCCGCGTGGATTCATTATTCATGGATCAAGAAGGCCCCTGCATCATGGACTGTGGAACCCCAATCACCCCTGAAGATGAAAATAAAAAGGACATCATGATCAATTGGACATTACTCGTGATAGTAATGGTCCTGAGCCATGTCAATCAGGTAGAAGGACGGAATCAAAATCTACACTCATCCCTAGTCCAAAACATCACCCAAATCTTACATAAGAATGATTGCTGCATCTGCACCCCGATGCCTAAATATTCCAGCCACGGAATATCCTTAATTCCTTCATAGTCTGCTTCCATCTAATGTCTCCTGGACAAATCCGGTTTATTAGGCCAACACCACCCTTAGAAAAGATTCCCAATCCAAATGGAACAAGGAGTGGAAGGTAGATGTCATAGCAAATTCTACCTCGAGTAATAGCTGTTTGGTAAGTTCAGGAAAGGGCACCTTTATAGGAGAATATTTAAAATGGAACAAGTCCGTTTCCTTAAATATGACGTTGATTGATCCTGTTTTTCAAAGGTTGAACTATACTGGACTCCCGGTCCCATTAGGAACGGGATGGTATTGGCTATGTGGTACGCTAGCTTTGAAGATATTACCCCTTGGATGGAAAGGAGCTTGTACTCTTGGAGCTTTAGTTCCTAACATCACTATCATTGACAAACTATACCCACAGGATGAAAGAATAACAACTTCCCTCAAAAGGATAAAAAAAACTCATAATGCTATAGCGGATAGGCTTACTAAGTTCCATAGTTTTGTAAGGTGGCTTCTCCCATGGCTAGGGGTAACTGAACTAGAAAAAACCACAGTGAACATTTCGGCGGTAATAGAAAACATTGAGAACAAAACCATTGATGCAATACAGGCCTTGCAAATTGAAATAACTAGTCCGTCAAAAGAAGTAATTCAAAACCGAATGGCCCTTGATTTACTACTAGCTTCACAAGGTGGTGTTTGTGCAACCATAAATATAAGCTGTTGTATGTACATAGACCAAAACGGTACAATCTCCACAGATTTAGACAAAATCCGTAGACAAAGCGAAGCATTGCATAAAATAACTAAAGATGATACCTCATGGGGTTTTGAAGAAATTTGGCACAAGTTAACTTCCTGGCTACCTAATTTGACCTGGCTCCGGCAGCTCTAGGTTTTTGTCCTGCTTATAGGACTGATGATAATCCTGACTTGTATATTAATACAATGTGCATTTTGGTGTAGCAGGCGAACTTCAGGAGAATATGAGAACTGGACACGAAATAAGGTAAGACATGCAGCAGAGTCAGGGAAATACTTTAAGAGAACACTGCAGAAGGAGAATGTGTTAAAAAGGGGGGAATGAATAAGGGAAACTAATTAGCGTAGAACAATTTTAAAACAGAATATATAACTTGGCAACACTTGAGTCAGGCCCCACAAACTCAGGCTTTGCCTCTCTCATGCTCCAGTACGAAAGAAAACAATTAGTAAAATAGCTGGAATGTAGATACCTGTAGAAACTGCGCAGGCGTATCAGGACATTAGCATATATTCAGGAGTTCCCGGAATAATAATGAATATGTATTACATTTATCGGAAACCTGATGAAGATGTAACTCTTTTATAATCTAAATCACATACAATTTGTGCCTCGTCGAGACGCACACTCGTGGAAATATCCCGGTGCGACTCCCAGCACTGCAATAAAGGATACCTGCTTAATAGTCACATTGGCTATTGAGTGAAGTTTTTTTGATTCAGGAGTTAAAATGTACCAACACATTGATGATATATCGGTGGGGGGGGGGGTCCCATGCCACTGCAGTGGGACAAACCCAAAAGAAAATAATTACTCACCTGGAAAGTTGAGAACTTCAGGTTCCGGCAGAAAAGGTACAACTCCCCTCCGCTGAGGTGAAGTTCTTAGGCAGCTGGTGGAAAGGAGGAGCCGTGTGTATTCCAACAAAACCTTGGCCACCTTACAACAGAGAGAAAGCCCAGAAAACAAAAAGGAGCTGAGACATACCCTAGGCTTGCTGGTATGCCAGAGGAAGCACAGTCCGGATTTCTCTGCCACAGCTCGTCCCCTGTATGATCTAACGTGCAAAAGAGCTTCCTGGGATTGGACCCCTCTTCATGAGGAAGCCCCAAAATTACTGGGTTTTGAAGCAGGGGCATAGCAAGCTTTGGGCCCAGCACACCCCACAGATCCGCTCCAGGTGGAACGGGGTTTTGCCCTTCCTGGGGCATCTCTACACATGTGGCAGCGTGCAACGGAGGGTTTCACTCAGGCAGCTTCAAAGCTGCAGAAAAGCGATACTGGGTCTGGGAGAAAGGCCTCTTTGTGGTCAGTCTAGCCTTGCAGGAGGCTGAAAGAATGCTCCGGCAACAATCCCTCACCCTAGGAGGGCCCTTTATTGCCCTGAGGCCTGTACTGGCAGCACCCCACCCCTGGGGGAGTCCCACCAGGAACCGGTTACAAGTGCTATGCCCAGCTGGAGCCTTCCAGTCACACAGAGCAAGGGGGGGAGGGAGCGCCCAAGCTGCTCCAAAGCCAGGCAAAATCACCCACTCCCTCAGGTGAGGAAACCCCTCCTTCCTGCAGAAAGTGGACTCACCCGCCTCCCAACTGAAAACCTAGTTCCACAAGTTGCAGAAAGAGGATCTCTTCCATTAATAGGTATCTGCACGTTTTAGTTTTAAGATTTAGTTTTAACTCCCACCATATACTTTTCTTCAAAATGCTGTGTTTCCACAGACTGTTGCTTTTCTCAGTGTTTGCCCTCAAAAAGGGAAAAAAAAAAAAGAGAGACAAACTGCCAAGAACCATGAAAGGAAGCTTAGGAGCCCTGCTTATTTCTCCACTCCCAGAACCTCTCACCTCACTCACGCCGGTCCCCCTTGTTACCGCTCAAAGGGCAATAACAACTTTCCAAACAGAAATGCAGTTTAGAAAGCCAACATTGGTTTATTCAGCACTGGGTGCATGGGGGATCTCTCCTCCTAACATGCACACCTAGCCTTTCATCCCTTATACGTTTATACACTTAGGTTACAAAACCATTACAAAATCACATTTGCATCACATAGTTACCTTATTGTGATGGGTAGAAAGTTTTCTCCCTTCGATTTAAAGCTATATGCTTAGAGAAATTCAAGGAGCATGCCCAGTGAGGGGTGCTCATACCTCAAAGGTGGGTAGCTTTTAGAATGGAGGTGTGTTTTGGTATTAGAATTAGATTATAATGAACAAAGTTCAGTCAAAGGACATGATTTTGACAGAAAATAAAATATTACTTGCACCCACTGCCAACTACAAGCTTTCTTCTATCGTTCACTTCAGGTTGGGGCTATACAATGGACATAATTAGCAGCCACAAATTGGTTAGCAACCTGTGTTGGGTTTGCATGGCAAGGTTTTGGTAGCCTGGGGGGGCGTGGGGGGCTACAGGGGTGGCTGCTGTGAGAAGGATGAGGGGGTGTAGAGATTCCACCTGCAGCCCATGGAGGACCCCACACCAGAGCAGGTGGAGGCACCTGAAGGAGGCTGTGGCCCCGTGGGAAGCCCACACTGGAGCAAGCTCCTGGCAGGACCTGTGGACCCGTGGAGAGAGGAGCCCACGCCAGAGCAGGTTTGCTGGCAGGACTTGTGACCCCGTGGGGGACCCACGCTGGAGCAGTCTGCTCCTGAAGGTCTGCACCCCGTGGGAGAGAGACTCACATTGGAGCAGTTGGTGAAGGACTGTCTCCCATGAGAGGGACTCCTCCATGCTGGAGCAGGGGAACGATGAGAGGAGTCCTCCCCCTGAGGAGGAACAAGCAGCAGAAACAACGTGTGATGAACTGACCGTAACCCCCATTCCCCGTCCCCCTGTGCTGCTGAGGGGGGGCGGAGGTTGAAGCTGGGAGTGAAGTTGAGCCCGGGAAGATGGGAGGGGTGGGGGCAGGTGTTTTCAGATTTGACTTTATTTCTCATTCCTCTCCTCTGTTTCGCTTAGTAATAAGTTAGATGAATTTCCTCTCTAAGTTCAGTCTGTTTTGCTCGTGACGATAATTAGTGAGTGATCTCTCCCTGTCCTTATCTCGCCCCAGAAGCTTTTTGCTATACTTTTTCTCTCTCCCCTGTCTGGTGAACAAGGGACATGATAGAGCGGCTCTGGTGGGCATCTGGCCCCCAGCCGGGGTCAACCCACCACAACCCTCCAAAATAGATGGGGATTCCCCAGCATTTCACAAGGCCCTGCACACAGGGAGGACCCTCCCTCAATCCCAGGAGTTATGCAAAGTCCATTCCCCTTACAAATATCCTTCCATTCCCTCAGCTTGCCTCTTAGTTTCCTCAATTTCTTGCCTCACAGTGATGCTGCAGAGCTGGGCCCTGGCTCCCACACAGTCTCACTACCTCCCTCTTGGGTTTCCTGTACGTGCATTTTACCAAAGCCTCGTGCTTCTCAGCTTGAATGGTTTAAAATGCATTACAAGAAAGCTATGGAGTATTTGGAGACAAACTCCCTATTTCATTTATTCTCCAAAATCTCCAACATGAGGTTCCCTGCTCGGGGAAAACCTTCTCCCAGGCTGGGAAACAACCCAGTGCAAGGTGTAAGTGCCCATCAGCTGTGCCCGGGGGCTGCAAGCCGGGTCTGTCACACCAAACCCTGGGCAAAAAAAACCCCAAAACAACACCACCAGCTGTTCCTGGTACGGTCCAGCCCCCATGAGATGAAGGGACGAGGTGCCACTGAGTGGGTGAGCCACCTCCGGGCGTGGGCAAGCTGCTGCCGGGTGCGATCGCACCCACAATGCCGGGCCCGGGTGTCCCGGAGGGGGGGAGACCGGAAGCAGGACCCGAGCATCCCCGGTGCCAGGGGTGGGGGGAGCCAGCCTTCCCCAGGCCAGGAGCCACTAGAGAGCAATAGCTGTATGTCCCACACCCACAGCAGCTGAAGGCCAGCCAGGGAGCAGCTGAGGGACCCCCAGGGATGCACAGGGACTGCTCAGGTGTCCATAGGGACACACCAGGGCATCTTTCCTGAAGATTAAAAAAAACCAACCAACAAGTCTTTTTGAACTTTTCTGCTCAGTGGGTAAGGGAGACACACCTTTAGCATCCAGGACATCCCAGATGCTCCCAGGCTATTGCAGCTCAGAGCCACCCCTCCAACACAAAGCAGAGAGACACAGCCCCAGGTGAGCTGCTTTTGATGCCCTGCTAATTAGGCTAATTTAGGGAAAACCTGTTCCTGCCCAAGATAGGCAGGTGTCAGCAGTTACTTTCCACCTTGCAAGAAATATTAGAGCCACTCTGGTGTGCCTCTGAGTTTTGTGGGGATGTATTTCCTTGCTCCCACAATGCCCCCATCACCTCTCCATTGGGCATTCCCTTTGCCCCAGGCCTGGAAGCTGGTTGCTCCCCAGTATGACCCTTTGCTCTCTGTTACCCTGTGGGGAAGGGCCTGCTCTGCTGCTTCCCCTCCACCACACTGAAAGCAGCAAAATAGTTCACTCTCTAAGGCTTATTTGGAAGCTTTAGAAAGCAGGCATTCTTTATTGCAGCGCTGGGTGCACGGGGGATAACTCCACCTAAGGGGCACACCCAAAAGACAAAACTAGCAAGTATTTCTACTATGTTCATAGACATATTCAGTATCTTTCCCAGTAGTGCTTATCACAGGCAGGGATCTTCCTTGGGAACTCGTTAGCATATGCTAAGGTCTTTCCCCCATGTTTGTTGACACCCCCCCGGGGGGTCTTCAGACTCACTCCTGGTATCACATATACCTTATCCCTCAAGGCCCGTTTTGGGATCACCTTGTAACTCTCTTCTCTTTTTTTGCACATCTGTTCTTCCAAGGCCCAGCTCTTTAAAATGAGATTGTTCCAGAGCTCCTTAGCTTACAACTAATTGTTTCCTAAGTGACAATGGTTTCCCTTTTGTTTGGTTACAGCGATTGAGCAATGGCTCTAATTGCTTGAATTGACCTTAAGATTTCCATAGTCACAGGTATCAACATCCTCATTGACAGGGAGGGGCTCACGGGAGAAGCACCCCAGCCCTGCCACCTTGGTGTTTGGCCAGTCCCCAGCTCCATCCCCTGCTCTGGGCGCTTCCCCCGGCTGCCACCAGCCCCTCCTTTATCAGGCCGGGGTGGTGGGAGATAGGGAGGGAGGCCGACACGCCCTCCAGTGGCAGCGTGCTGGAAACAGTCCCACTGGTGCTGTTAGATCAGAGCGCTGGGAAAATGCCTCCAGCTCCCCGGCCCACCAGCGCAGCGGGCTGGGGCTGGGGGGCTGCAGAGCTGTTGAAAAGCACAGAAGGAGGAGCCGTGTCGGAGCTGAAGTGTTTCGCTAGCAGGCTGCAGGGCTGGCTGCTGCCTCCCAGGGTACCGGGGCTTGTCAGGGCTCTGACCAGCAGCCCTAGGAAGGCTGCTTTGGCATCTGACCCTGCAGTCTGTCTCCATCCATAGGCTTCGCTGCCTTTTTCCCCAGCTGGTAAGAAAACTCCCTCCCTCCCTCTCCCAAGCCACCAGTGGCCAGAGGTCTCAGCTGGCTGGAAACATGCTGGTTGGGTATTTGAGCTCCTTCGCAGGAGGAGCTCTGGTATCCACACAGACCTCTCTTTGCATGTACCTGGAGGACCAGCACGTGTGAAAGGCTGTGGTCCTCCTTTCATAATGATCTCTACCCATTGTAAACCACCAGGAAAAACAACCAATCACAATAAGGTTTAGCAGATTGCACCCTGCTTACTACAAGTTATTGTGGAGCGCAGAACGCAAACCCTTCAAGCCACTTGTCATCGAGGAAAAGGGACTCTTGCCTTGCAGCAGCTCCTCTGCATGGGCTCAGCCCAAGCTGAGACCCTGTCACCCACCTCTCACCTGGCACTAACTTTATCTAGATTCAGGTTTGGAAATGCTGATGCTTGTCAGGGTTCCTATTCTTGGCTCTGCAAAATGAGGCGTATCTGCAGAGGCATCCTCAGCTGGGGCACACCATCAGCCGTGCCACTGCTGGAGCGGGCACGGCAGCGCACAAACTGAACAACCCCTCCGACTTGCACCCCAAGACCATGCAACTGGCAGGTTTCAAAGCCTGCAGGTGGTTGCAGGGTTCACAGAAACGTCATCCAGTTCCTAAATATCTTAAAACAAAGGGAATAGCCATGAGGCTGAATTTGGGGCAGGACTAGGGGCAGGAGTTACTGCCACTTCCCAGCCTTGCACCGGTACCCGGCACAAAGGCTGCCTGTCCATTCAGTGACACTTGGGGCCAAGGTGGCCCTGGATGCTGAGGCAGGGGTGAGACAAGTGTCATGAGATGCTCCTGGTGGCAAAACCTGACGCAGAACTCAGAGCAGTCGTTCCCAAGCTGTCATGCCTTACACCTTGCTGCTGCTGCTGCTGCTGCTCTAGACCTGGGAAAGGCCAAATATGCATCCAACAGCTGGTCTGTCTCACCCCTATCATCAGTCTACCAAAAGTTACCATGTCACCTTCTGCCATGCAAAGTGGTGCTGTGGCCGCATAGCACCTTTGAAACACCTGACACCAGCCAGCCCACAATTCCTGCAGACACCTCCCAACCAAAACCGGGCAGGGGCAGCAGTCTTCCCCCCGAGTGAGTTCCTTTTGTGTGAGTCACCAGCAAGCTCTTTTGCTGCTCCTTCACAACATACCTTTCTGCAAAGGCTTTTGAGGACCAGACTCCAGGCAGGCACTGCTCTCTAGAAGCACCAAATCTCTCACGGTAATTGTTTCTTCTCCAGGAGGCCACCAGACTTGAGGTTCCCCAAGATTTAGGCCTTCTTTCCCATCCCAGTGACTGGTTTGAATTAACTTCCTCTATTGTTTTCATCGGTTTAGGTTTCTCTAAGGTCCAAGTCTCCCTGCAGTGCTTCTCCCACACTGCCTCCTGCTCTCACTCATTTAGTCGTTCCCACTCTCGTTCCCACTCGCGATCGCCACCGTATCCAAGAAGAGGCGAAGGGAAGAGTCGTAACAGTCGTTGCAGGTCAAGGTCAGATGGTTATCACCGTTCAAGGGCAAGGGCACCCCCATACAGAAGATACCGTTCACGCTCAAGGTCTCCAGTACTTAGAGAACAGTCTTCCGCTAAATGGACTATACCTCAAGGGGAAGAAGAAAGGCAGCATTTTAGCAGATACAGAGAAATTCCACCTGAATTCATTTATGTTCTTAATTCATCTTCATATCATCTCTATCAAAAATTTCTGAACTTGTCCATGCTCTTTAAGTTGGAAAAAAGCACACAGCATCCATTAGCTTGTCTCAGTGTTTAGCTATAGTCTCTAACATTTTCAGAGCAGAGCTATGCTGTAAAACAGTAAAACAGTCCAATGAAATGGAAGCACCGACTGCAAATGTGACATTCATGTAACTCTCAGTTGGGCTAATAGTGGGATGTTCAGATAAGCGTACTGTGCTGACTGGCAGAGCAGATGAGAAACTGCCTTACTGTAACTCAAGTCTTAAAGCGATTAAAAGAAAAAAAAACCCATCTCACATCTACACCCCCTCAACTCCCAAATGTCCCCCATACAATTTATTCTTCCATTTTCCTCAGATGGGCCTGAAGGAGAGGGAAAATAAAAAGTTAATTCAGTCTCAGTAACTGAGATGATTTTCTTTCACTTGAGCATGCAAAATCATTTGGAAGGCAGTAAAAAAGTCTTCCAAATCTTTCTCCTCATGCCACAGACTTGTTTTGCACGGAACTGCATAAGCAGCGGTGGTTCCCATGGCCGTCTCCTCCTGGAGATAACAGGAATGGAAACCAAAGCTCTCACCCTGCCTGAGCAACAGTGATATGCAAAAGAAGAGCTGTAACACGGTCGGTCCTCAAACTGCCACGTTCCTGCAGCACTGACTTGGGAGATCCTCTCAGCTTTGCATCACCCGGAAGCTACGCTGACGCTGCTACAGAGGGGCGTCCTTCCCAGCACCAAGCAGTTGCCCTTGGGAAAGACATGCTTGCTTCTTCTCTCCCTCTCCAAGCCCCCAAGCTGAATTCCCAGTGCTAGTGTCTTTTGAAAACAAATGGCAACCAAGCAGCCACCTGGAGCAAAACCAGATGGAGGAGGCTTGCTTTGAAGCCGACAGCAGGAGCTTCCCTATCTCGCAGCTCAGTCCACGGGCCACGTGCTCAGTAGGGACGTACCCTCCAGATGACTGGGTTCTCTGTGGGTCACTTGGAGATTTCTCAAATCAACAAGGAATTCTTTCCTTGCCAATTACAAATCTCTCTTACACCAAGGTATGTGTGAGCAGAACAGCAGGGACGGAACGCTTTGTCCTAAGTTTCTGAAATTCTTGCCGCACAGGGTAGAAACTCCTGATGTGGCTCAGGCCAAGCTGGGTTGAGCACTGGAAACCCCCGAGCTTGGGCAGCACCGTGTCTACTAGGAAGCAGGTGAAGTTATGCAGAGGAGAACCCCACAACTATGCTGAGGTGGCTTCTTGGTACCAAGGTACTTGTGTGACTTTTTTACTCCACGGCAAGGGAAACACAGCCTCTGATTTTCAAAAAGGAATGAATAAGGGAAACTAATTAGCCTAGAAGAATTTTAAAACACAATGTATAACTTGGCAACACTTGAGTCAGGCCCCACAAACTCAGGCTTCGCCTCTCTCATGCTCCAGTACGAAAGAAAACAATTAGTAAAAGAGTTGGAATGTAGAAACGGGATAAGAGAAGCCATAAATAGGGGAACTGTCCTTGGGTATGAACTAGAAAAAAGACACAAAGTTTGAGGAAACCTGATAAAGGGGGCCCAATATTGTGGGTAATTAGCTTAGATTAATAGTAGCATTGACGTGTAAGTTTGGATGTCCTTTATTGCCGTGTTAAAAGACTAACAAAAAATCTGAATGGTGCAGCCCCTCAAGTAGAATTGTTGGTAAATGTGGGAACCAGAATATTGCCTTTTACAACCTGAAAAATAGTGTAAACCAATAATTCTTTTTGAATGTTTATGGTATAAACAGAGATTGTGAATGCAATCTGGGACAGCCGTAGAGTGTGCTAAGTAAGTGTAAAGTGTGGACCCCTTGGGAAAAGAAGGAGCGTGCTACCAAAATAGTAAAGATTGTTCGTGGTTGGCAAGATAGACATTTAAACGAGTAAAATGAGAAGCGATCAGAGCGGATGAATCTTGAAGAAGAGTCCATTAGGATGCATACTGAGACACTGGCAAGAAACAGAAGGTTCACTGGGAGGTGTAACAGATAAGAGAACTCTGATAAAATATTATCATCACTGGTGACCAATGGATAAATTGGATGATCAGGAAAAATGGCCCAAGAATAAAAATTGGGAATAAAAGGACAATGTTACAATTGATGTTGTTTTGTAGAAGGGAGAAGAAATGGCATGAGGTACCTTATGTTGATGTGTTTTTCACCCTGCGAAATCATCCTGAGTGGCTGAAGGACTGTGGGTTTACCCTGCAAGACCCCCTGGCATCAGCATTAGAAAAGCAGGAAAAGGCAGCAGGAGGCTGTGAAGGTGTTGCTCTGCTTGTAGTACGGGGCAACGGGGTTTGAAGTGCGGGCGTGATGAGGAGCAGGATTTGGAATTACTGAGAGATGTTGGAGGTTGCATGGCTGGGTTTTGATAACAGGGAGCAAGAGAAGAAAGTTAGAGAAGAGCAAGGAGAAAACGAACGAGAGCGCAGACAGGCACGGAGAGACAGGGAAAGAGAGGGAAACCTGAGAGCTGCACTGCAGGGAGCGTCAGCAAACAGCAACTTCAGGGGAGGACGGCAATACTATGGGGGGAGAGGCGAGGCCCCTCCAGCACAAAAAAACAGGGATACCTTAGGAGATCATCAGTGTGCCTATTGGAAAGAACTGGGACATTGGAAAGAGTAAGGACCGTTTTAGGGGTCCTATTCCTGTCAGTGCAGAGGTTCTGGAGGAGGCACCATACGATCAAGAAGCAGCTCCCTTTCCACGTCAGTTCCCCTGAACTAAGTCCTGAAGGGGACTGGGGGAAACCTCCCCAGCAGAACCCCTGGCTACAGTAGAGCTGGGGAAACGGAAAATAGATTTTCTTGTAGATACTGGGGTGACTTATTCTGTTAAATACTTATCAAAGACAATTGAGCGATGATACAGTAAACGTTGTGAGTGCCACAGGGAAAGCGGAACAGCGTGCCTTTTCCCATCCTTTAAATTTTAAGCTCGGAAAACAATGGGTAACTCACCAATTTTTATATATGCCTGAATGTCCTATACCACTCTTGGGACGGCACCTATGGAGTAAATTCGAAATGCAGATCACCTTTAAAGATGGGGAAGTTCAATTATTAATCCCTGAATCTCAAGCCATCGAGGCAAGAGTTTTGATGTGGCAGGAACAACCGAAGACTAACAAAGGAATTCCCGAGGAGGTGAAGAATGCAGCGACACCTTTGGTATGGGCTAATGAGGTCCCGGGTAGATCCAGAAGAGCGGAACCCATAAGAATTATCCTTAGACCTGGAACAAATCCGGCAAGACAAAAATAATACCCATTGAAAATAGAGGCCAAAAAGGATTAAAAAGGTTAATACTCAACTTTAGAGAATATGGGTTGCTCGTATAATGCGAATCAGAATTTAACACCCCAATCTTACTCGTTAAAAAGCCAGGGGGTGAGGAATATAGTGGTGTCGGTTACAGAGCTCGTTGATTTGCCTATTTTGTGACTCAGTGCACATCTCCATAACATTAGATCACCCACTTCCTTCCCCAGCCTCCAAGGAATTGCTTGTTATTTGTATTCGCGGCTAATTAAAACCTCTTCAAGCTCAACCCCCTGATTACGGAGTGAGGGCTGAGACCACAAGCAGAGCACAGTGGAGAATGTCACAGCCCATAGGCAGACCCCACACCACCCTGCAGACCCCACGTTTGCAGTTAGGGCATTATTTACTCTGCTACTAGCAATGTTCTCTTAAAATATATTGAAGGAGAGATTGGGAAAATGAAGTGTATGAGATTTAGCTCGCACTAGAGGATTTCAGCATCCAAGAAAGCCAGCGTGTCCAGTCCCTCAGACTTAATCGAAACCTCCTGCTTTATTAATGTTGCCTTATTTTATTATTTTTTTTCCCCCTTGTCCACAGGTCCTGGGCAGAAAGTCAAAGCTGTATTTGAGGAGCTTTCCTGGAGGTTTTCATTAATAACAGGGCCAGGGAATCCACTGCAAATGTAAAAATAATAGATTTGAGAGCCCTAAAAGGATAGAGATTTACTCACTGTGGAAATATTAATAGGAGCGGGGCGTTCCCATGGCTCGGCGTTGCCTGCCTGTGAGCTTTGAAAGCTGCCCGAAGGCCAAGGAGATGCTGGGGAATGGGAGCAGGAAGGAAGGTTGCCTCTGAGCGGCACGGCAAGGCAGCTGCGGCGGCTCTGCTCAGCACTGATCTTCCACTGCTGGTGGACATGCCTAAACATAGGATCGTTTCAGGTCCTTCCCAGGCTAAAGAGAAAAAGGTTAGGTGGACAGAGAAGATCTGCTCCTTGTTCACACCTTGGAGATGAAGGTGCAGGGTGGTGCTGATCCTCAGCAGGTCAGGAGGGACACGCAGAGATGTGGGCAGGAGAGAGGGATGCTGCTTGGTGCGAGAGAAGGACAACAGCATCCAGTTCTTGTGGGGCTGCTGAGACCACGTCCCTTGCTTCCAGCTGACTCTTGCCAACAGGACTGTAACCGTGGGATAGGGGCCGTGAAACAGAAACTATAGGATCAGGTTGAGATAATTAGTTTGTAACCAAGGTAATAGGTAATGAAGCTCACTGACCATGGCAAGGTAAAATGCTGCTATGTCCCATGTACAGTCCCTTGAGGACCACCGACCCAAATCACTGAGCATGCGTGACGGGGAGGAGAATATGGAAATGGATTTTAAGAATTTATTATCATAGGACTGCCTTTGTTACATCTATTTTGATAAAACAATCAAAAGTTGATTATATAAAAGTTAGGATGATTTGATTATATTTGTAAGATTTTAACTTAATGTAGCTATAGAATCAGATTGGGAAAATTAGTTTGTAACCAAGGTAATAAGTAATGAAGCTCACTGACCATGGCAAGGTACAATGCTGCTATGTTCCTTGTACAGTCCCTACCAAACTGAACAATAGGTTTGGAGATGTTAATCTTATGAAGTAAGTTGTTATGGACAGGTGCATCCACAGCAAGGATACTGCGCATGCCTGCATGAAGGAGGTCATCCAGCGGACACAGGTGCGCGACCACTGACGACCACCAGAGACCCTTGAGGACCACCGACTCAAATCACTGAGCATGCGTGACGGGGAGGAGAATATGGAAATGGGTTCCAAGAAATGATTATCATAGGACTGCCCTTTCTGAGAAAAACAATGAATATGTTTTGATGCTATATAACCGGTGTATTGGTGATTACCTGGCATGCACGTTGGGTGGAGCTATCCCCCGTGCATCCAGTGCTGCAATAAAGAATGCCTGCCTTTTAACACTACATTGGTGTTACAAGGTTTATTCCCGGATTTCGGTGACAGTTTTGGCGACCTAGGTGGGACACTGCTTTTGAACCTCGACGGATCCGTGGGATCACAGGACCTCCAGCCGGCACCGGGGAATTCTCGGGGAGAACCTCCGATCCCCGGACCGAAGAGCTTTGAGCAAGACCCCTGGGAGAGGTAAAGGCATTCTCATTTAATTGAAGTATGTGAAGGTACCTTATGTAAGGACCCCGTGGCTCCGGGACAGGCCCGTATCGGGACAGGCCCACATCGGGACAGGCCCACGCGAAGAGCACGGGAGGCCTGCTCGTAAGGCGCGGTGAAAGCTGCGCAGAGTTGGGCTGGAGAGACGTCCCAGGGAAAAGTCTCTGCTAGGCGAAAGCCTGTGGAGCAGGGCCCAGAGGGGAGGGGAAGCCTCCAAGGTTGGGATTTCGGGTGGCAGGAGAAATCCCTGGGATTTCCGGTGGCAGGGGAAATCCCTGAGGGAGCTCTAACACGGGTTGGGGTCCCTCTGACTGAGTGCTTGTGATAGTGCACAATCACAACCACTAAGTCCCTGGGAGATGGGCACTTTTCCGAGTAAGAAACCAAGCCCATGAAAAACACCATTGGGATGCATTTTGGAGCACTGGAAAGATCTGGGAAATGATCCTTTGACTCGGAAACAGTTGATTGAATATTGTAATCATTGGTGGCCACTATACACTTTAGAAAATGGGGAAAAGTGGCCGGAAAATGGGACATTGCAATATAACACCATTTTGCAATTAATGTTATTTTGTAAAAGGGAAGGTAAATGGAACGAAATGGCATATGTAGATCTGTTTTTCACATTGCGAAATCATCCGGAATGGCAAAGGCAATGTGAACTGTTTTCACCTGGTTCCGCGATAATGGCACTAAAGGGGCAGGAACCTGATAACATTTGGAAAAAGATTGCTCAGCTTGTGATAATGGTAAACGGTGTCTTAAACGTGAATTTGAAGGTGATGATGTTGAATTATTGGTTGAATATTGGATATTTTGTTGGAAGATACTGAAAGGAAAATGGTATTAAATACGGCCAGAAAACAAGTAGAAGGAGCTCATGCTAATGGGATTATACAAGGGACAGTGGACCAGAATTTTCCATCCACAAATCCTGAGTGGGACCCTAATCAACCGGGACCCAGAGGGATGCTGACTAGATCTCAGAAGTGGATTTTGTTTGGTGATAGATATGCAATGCCAAAAGCAATTAATCGGTCTAAACTTTATGAAGTGAGACAAGAATTAAATGAGTCCCCTTCAGCCTTTATGGAAAGACTGAAGGTGACTGCTAGAAAATACACTAATTTGGACCCAGAGGAAAAAAAACCAAAAACAACACAAAAAAAAAAACCCACAAACAAAACCACAAACAAAAAACACCACGGAAGAAGCTATACAATTGGCCTCTATATTTATGGGACAATCAGCCCTAAAAAAACCTCTCTAAGACTTATTCGGAAGGTTTGGAAAGCAGGCACTCTTTATTGCAGCGCTGGGTGCACGGCTTGAGAGCTTGCACAACTCGACCTCCCCATCCTCCCCTCGTTCTCCCTGCAATAGCACTGAATTTCTCATTTCCACCAAAAGAGTCCCCTTCATCAGAAACATCCTCCTCGTCCGCTCCTCCGTATTGGACGCACCACTGACTCATACTACACGCCGAACAACAACGCTTACAGAGTTTCTGATTATCTTTTGCCCAGGTCAGAACCAAAGGATCTCTCCCTATTCATTTACATTCCCTGCTCCATTCAGGATGATCTCGTAAAGCAGAGAATAAATCAACATGGGGAACTTCATCCCATTTTCCTTCCCCTCTTAAGAATAACAACAACTGGAACAGAGTATCCTAAAAGTCCCATTAACCAGCCACTTTTCTCCCTCCTTCAGTCCCTACAATGGCCACCACTGATTACAATAGTTGATTAGATCCTCTCTCTTTGCCACTCCTCCTGGGGGTCCTGCTATTTGCTTCCAATTTAATAAAATGCACCCAAGAGGACATTTCTTTCCCATCAATTCCCTTTTAGAAGTTCCAGTTCCCAGTTTAAAAACAGGGCACTAAAACAATTTCACCCCAGCTTTTTACAACAATACTACACACTTACAAACACTACAGCAACAAACACAAAACCACACCATTATGATCACGGCCGTATTCAACGTTCAACAGACAAACTTCTGAGCTTCCCTTTCGGGAAGGAGACTCACCCTTCAGTTACAATCAAAGGGTACTTTCCCTTTGCCCCAGGGATACGGCCCAACCCCGCGCAGCTTTCGCTACGACCCACGGACAGGCAACAGAAAATAATACTGAAAGAATGCCTTTGCCTTGTTGATGGTCCTTGCTCAGAATTCTTTGGTCCGGGGATCGCAGGTTCTCCCCGAGAATCCCTCGGTGACGGCTGGAGGTCCTGCGATCCCTCGGATCCGCCCATGTTCCAGAGCAGTGTCCCATCTGCGGTGCCAAAATCTGTTACCAGAAAGCGGCAAAATAGTTCACTCTCTAAGGCTTATTTGGAAGCTTTAGAAAGCAGGCATTCTTTATTGCAGCGCTGGGTGCACGGGGGATAACTCCACCTAAGGGGCACACCCAAAAGACAAAACTAGCAAGTATTTCTACTATGTTCATAGACATATTCAGTATCTTTCCCAGTAGTGCTTATCACAGGCAGGGATCTTCCTTGGGAACTCGTTAGCATATGCTAAGGTCTTTCCCCCATGTTTGTTGACACCCCCCCGGGGGGTCTTCAGACTCACTCCTGGTATCACATATACCTTATCCCTCAAGGCCCGTTTTGGGATCACCTTGTAACTCTCTTCTCTTTTTTTGCACATCTGTTCTTCCAAGGCCCAGCTCTTTAAAATGAGATTGTTCCAGAGCTCCTTAGCTTACAACTAATTGTTTCCTAAGTGACAATGGTTTCCCTTTTGTTTGGTTACAGCGATTGAGCAATGGCTCTAATTGCTTGAATTGATCTTAAGATTTCCATAGTCACAGGTATCAACATCCTCATTGACAGGGAGGGGCTCACGGGAGAAGCACCCCAGCCCTGCCACCTTTGTGTTTGGCCAGTCCCCAGCTCCATCCCCTGCTCTGGGCGCTTCCCCCGGCTGCCACCAGCCCCTCCTTTATCAGGCCGGGGTGGTGGGAGATAGGGAGGGAGGCCGACACGCCCTCCAGTGGCAGCGTGCTGGAAACAGTCCCACTGGTGCTGTTAGATCAGAGCGCTGGGAAAATGCCTCCAGCTCCCCGGCCCACCAGCGCAGCGGGCTGGGGCTGGGGGGCTGCAGAGCTGTTGAAAAGCACAGAAGGAGGAGCCGTGTCGGAGCTGAAGTGTTTCGCTAGCAGGCTGCAGGGCTGGCTGCTGCCTCCCAGGGTACCGGGGCTTGTCAGGGCTCTGACCAGCAGCCCTAGGAAGGCTGCTTTGGCATCTGACCCTGCAGTCCGTCTCCATCCATAGGCTTCACTGCCTTTTTTCCCCAGCTGGTAAGAAAACTCACTTCTCCCTCCCTCCCTCTCCCAGGCCACCGGTGGCCAGAGGTCTCAGCTGGCTGGAAACATGCTGGTTGGGTATTTGAGCTCCTTCGCAGGAGCTCTGGTATCCACACAGACCTCTCTAATAGCTATCTGCATGTTTTAGTTAAGATTTAGTTTTAACTCCCACCATATACTTTTCTTCAAAAGGCTGTGTTTCCACAGACTGTTGCTTTTCTCAGTGGTTGCCCTCTAAAAGGGAAAAAAAAAAGAGAGACAAACTGCCAAGAACCATGAAAGGAAGCTTAGGAGCCCTGCTTATTTCTCCACTCCCAGAACCTCTCACCTCACTCACGCCGGTCCCCCTTGTTACCGCTCAAAGGGCAATAACAACTTTCCAAACAGAAATGCAGTTTAGAAAGCCAACATTGGTTTATTCAGCGCTGGGTGCATGGGGGATCTCTCCTCCTAACATGCACACCTAGCCTTTCATCCCTTATACGTTTATACACTTAGGTTACAAAACCATTACAAAATCACATTTCCATCACATAGTTACCTTATTGTTACCTGACCGTAACCCCCATTCCCCGTCCCCCTGTGCTGCTGAGGGGGGGCGGAGGTTGAAGCCGGGAGTGAAGTTGAGCCCGGGAAGATGGGAGGGGTGGGGGCAGGTGTTTTCAGATTTGACTTTATTTCTCATTCCTCTCCTCTGTTTCGCTTAGTAAGAAGTTAGATGAATTTCCTCTCTAAGTTCAGTCTGTTTTGCTCGTGACGATAATTAGTGAGTGATCTCTCCCTGTCCTTATCTCGCCCCAGAAGCTTTTTGCTATACTTTTTCTCTCTCCCCTGTCTGGTGAACAAGGGACATGATAGAGCGGCTCTGGTGGGCACCTGGCCCCCAGCCAGGGTCAACCCACCACACCTGGCAACTCCATGTGGGACACCAAAGGTATTTGCACTACAGCGCAGTCTGCAGTAAAGAAAACTGGCCTTGCGCTTTGATTCCAACACCGCATCCTCAAACAAAACGAGGCTGTTCCCTTTGAGGAACAGGGATGGAAATCTCACCTGCCATCCCAAAGGTATGCTGTGGCATTGCTTCACTTTTGGCCCCTTTCCTCAGGCTTGGGAACTCTTTTGCAGAGCCTGCTTCTTCCTCTTTGTAACAGGCGATGTCTGGGGTTCCACAGGTTGCTTCGTTGTGGGGCACCACCCGTACCCCTGGATTTGCCTTCATCAATGCATCCTTGTACTAGGAAAGAAACGGAAAATTACCAGGCGTGCCGGTGATGACATGATACTATCCACAGGGCAACAGAGCGCGCTGCTTGTAAGACAATTTAATACAGGAAATAATCCTTCCACACCTTGAGTTTTTCACAGTTTCATCACGTGCTTTGAGTCGGACCAGGATAGCCTTCACTGAGGTTGAAAGTTAATCCTGAATCTGCAGCTAAAAAGTTACAAATTGTTTTTCATAGTTCCACCGTTAAGAATGTTCCAGATAGTTTTTCACAGTTCAGGATGTCACAGAGAGTTTTGTAAATAGCGGCTAGGGACTCCTGAGGATGGCCATTGTCCAGTGCTACCATTCTGTCAGTTCCTATTTACCCAGACAAGGTGTCAAGGAAGACGTGCTTGTCAAGAGGTAGAAGCACAACCCATACATCGTTAGTCTGATCAACAGACCCTGAAGAACCATTTGGGAGTGCCAGAAGTATTGAGAAACTAGGGGAAAGGTAATTTGGGCCAGGGTCTCCGCAACCACCGACCCACGAGCCCCCTACCCAAATTATACCACCTACCCAAAGATAAAGGCTGAGAAAAGAACCGAGCATGCCTTCTAGTTTGCATCCTAGCAGAAGAAATCTGAACCAATCGTTGTAATTGGGAGTCTCCTAATTTGGAAGGTTTGTGTATAAATATGACAGGGAACGGGCATCAGGTGTGCTTGATTTGTGGAAATCCACCCAGCACCCAGGCCTCAATAAAAAGCAATATGTCTCCTACGTGTGTGAGAAGTGGCTTAGTGTACACGGCGTAACGAATCCGCTGTTTGGACAACAAGCTGATGTCTGGGAAGCCGAAATCTGCCATTAGGACAAGGGCTACTCGTCCAGAGTAGCTGTTGGGCTGTACGCTGTTGGGGCGGGGCGGAACACGCGGAGACCCCACATTCCTTCCTGGGAGACGCCAGAGAGTCCTTAGCAGCCAACAGCCAGAACGCAGCACGGCGCCGCCACCACTGCAGCTCCCACCGCGCAGCCCCCGGGACCCCCCGGCACCCCGGCTCCCGCAGATTTTTCTCCTTCCCCAAACCTTCTACCCCCAAGGTAGGCACCCACCCCGACCCCTGCAGCCCGGGGACGCTCTTGGGGGCAAGAGCGGAGGTGACCGCCGGCCATCGCTCCTGTCTCTCTTCCAGGCTCAGCCAACCTGTGCCCACTGCCCCGCCAGCAGCAGCCCTTCCCCGCAGCCTGGCCACCCTCACTGCACGTGGCACCCCAGGGCCCCCAGGCACTACCACCACCAGGTACGGCACCCCGGCTGCTCTGCCACCCCGGCGCCTTCGCCATCCCCGGCCCCCGCGCACGCCCAGCATCCCCATCAGCCCTGTCCCCAGGGCACTTTTGGCACAGGGCTTCAGCAAGCCCAGGCAAGCGTCCCTGCTCTCGCCTGGCTCATGCGTGCCCAGGAAGTCCAAGTCCCAGAGAATTTCCCCAATGCTTGGGGCCATCTCTCCCGCTTCACCTCCTAGAAGCCAGGTGAACCAACATCCCCCCTGGGCCGTGACCGCCCCCCCCCCCCCAGCCCCTCTGCTGGCCCCCACAACCAAGCCCCTGGGGACCCGGATGGAGACTTTGCAGTCTCTGAGGAGGAGCTTCTCAAAGAGGCCCGAAGGCTCTTTGGTGTCTCCCTGGATGCAGGGGGGGGTCAGTCAGGATGGTTTGGGCAGCAGCCCTGTGCCTGGGGAGCTTGGTGGCACCGGCACAAACACCCCCCACTGTGACTTTGCCTCGCTCTCCCTGCCCAAGGAGCTGCTCACCCTGCCCAAGGAGCTGCTCACCCCCGACTACAGCATCCCTGAGACCACCGACGCCATGCTCATCCTGGGAGAGTTCTACACCATCGGGATGCAGCCCCAGGAGCCGTGGGGGGCTGCGGGGATGGCCCTGCCGCCGTCCCAGGCTGCCGCCTGCGAGAAGCGGGGGAAGAAGCGGGGGCAGAGCGCCTTGCCAAAGCCAGACAGCAAGCGCAGGGCTCTGGCAGGCAGCACGCGGGTGGCAGGGGGGGAAGTAGAGCCCGAGCAGGGATGAGGTGGAGGTGGGGGGAGTGGGGGATGGGGGAGGAGGGGTGGTGTATTTGGGGGGTGGGAGGGAGGGGGGGGAGTGAGGGGGGGGGGAAGGAGGGAGGAGGGGGAGGGAGGGAGGGAGGGGGGTTAGAGTAGCTTTGATGGGACCTTTCCTTTTGTGTTTTGTCAATTAAAAGCTGTTCCTCCAGAACCGCTCTGTGCCTTTCTCCTTGGCTCTTTGAAGACTCCGGTCACTTTTCTGCTAGGCACAGGGGCCCAAATCTCTGCTTTAAATGCCGATACCGCAGGCCGGAGTGGGATCGTCCCTGATTCATAACAGATATGGGTTACCGATGTATTTGGATATGGCAAACCCCAACCTACAGCCCGAGTAAAGTGCTGGTTGCTGGCAGACACCCCCCCCACCGAGACCACTATGGTGTTGGCAGTGCTCCCCACCAATACTCTGGGATCGGATTTAGTGAAGGGGAAGTCCTGGACGGACTCGGCAGGGAGGCAGTGGAAGTTTGGGGTTCCGTCAACCCTGATAAGGCTTTTTACAGACTGCCCCTACGCTTCCCCCGATTAAACTCGTGAGTGTGAAAGGCTGTCCCTTACCACGGGGAGAGAGAGGGAGGGAATCGCTCCGCTGATGAAAGAGCTGCAGGAACAGGGGGTAAGTATTCAAACTCAGTCCCCTCATAACTCCCCAGTGTGGCCAGTTTGCAAACCAAACGGGAAGTGGCGGCTAACCATCGATTAGTGGCGCTTCAAGGCAGGCACTAGTCCCCTGACAGCGGCCCTGCCTAATACAGCCCAACTGATTGTCACCATCCTGTTACCGGAAAGCGGCAGGAGAATTCACTCTCTAAGACTTATTCGGAAGGTTTGGAAAGCAGGCACTCTTTACTGCAGCGCTGGGTGCACGGCTTGAGAGCTTGCACAACTCGACCTCCCCATCCTCCCCTCGTTCTCCCTGCAATAGCACTGAATTTCTCATTTCCACCAAAAGAGTCCCCTTCATCAGAAACATCCTCCTCGTCCGCTCCTCCGTATTGGACGCACCATTGACTCATACTACACGCCGAACAACAACGCTTACAGAGTTTCTGATTATCTTTTGCCCAGGTCAGAACCAAAGGATCTCTCCCTATTCATTTACATTCCCTGCTCCATTCAGGATGATCTCGTAAAGCAGAGAATAAATCAACATGGGGAACTTCATCCCATTTTCCTTCCCCTCTTAAGAATAACAACAACTGGAACAGAGTATCCTAAAAGTCCCATTAACCAGCCACTTTTCTCCCTCCTTCAGTCCCTACAATGGCCACCACTGATTACAATAGTTGATTAGATCCTCTCTCTTTGCCACTCCTCCTGGGGGTCCTGCTATTTGCTTCCAATTTAATAAAATGCACCCAAGAGGACATTTCTTTCCCATCAATTCCCTTTTAGAAGTTCCAGTTCCCAGTTTAAAAACAGGGCACTAAAACAATTTCACCCCAGCTTTTTACAACAATACTACACACTTACAAACACTACAGCAACAAACACAAAACCACACCATTATGATCACGGCCGTATTCAACGTTCAACAGACAAACTTCTGAGCTTCCCTTTCGGGAAGGAGACTCACCCTTCAGTTACAATCAAAGGGTACTTTCCCTTTGCCCCAGGGATACGGCCCAACCCTGCACAGCTTTCGCTACGACCCACGGACAGGCAACAGAAAATAATACTGAAAGAATGCCTTTGCCTTGTTGATGGTCCTTGCTCAGAATTCTTTGGTCCGGGGATCGCAGGTTCTCCCCGAGAATCCCTCGGTGACGGCTGGAGGTCCTGCGATCCCTCGGATCCGCCCATGTTCCAGAGCAGTGTCCCATCTGCGGTGCCAAAATCTGTTACCAGAAAGCGGCAAAATAGTTCACTCTCTAAGGCTTATTTGGAAGCTTTAGAAAGCAGGCATTCTTTATTGCAGCGCTGGGTGCACGGGGGATAACTCCACCTAAGGGGCACACCCAAAAGACAAAACTAGCAAGTATTTCTACTATGTTCATAGACATATTCAGTATCTTTCCCAGTAGTGCTTATCACAGGCAGGGATCTTCCTTGGGAACTCGTTAGCATATGCTAAGGTCTTTCCCCCATGTTTGTTGACACCCCCCCGGGGGGTCTTCAGACTCACTCCTGGTATCACATATACCTTATCCCTCAAGGCCCGTTTTGGGATCACCTTGTAACTCTCTTCTCTTTTTTTGCACATCTGTTCTTCCAAGGCCCAGCTCTTTAAAATGAGATTGTTCCAGAGCTCCTTAGCTTACAACTAATTGTTTCCTAAGTGACAATGGTTTCCCTTTTGTTTGGTTACAGCGATTGAGCAATGGCTCTAATTGCTTGAATTGATCTTAAGATTTCCATAGTCACAGGTATCAACATCCTCATTGACAGGGAGGGGCTCACGGGAGAAGCACCCCAGCCCTGCCACCTTTGTGTTTGGCCAGTCCCCAGCTCCATCCCCTGCTCTGGGCGCTTCCCCCGGCTGCCACCAGCCCCTCCTTTATCAGGCCGGGGTGGTGGGAGATAGGGAGGGAGGCCGACACGCCCTCCAGTGGCAGCGTGCTGGAAACAGTCCCACTGGTGCTGTTAGATCAGAGCGCTGGGAAAATGCCTCCAGCTCCCCGGCCCACCAGCGCAGCGGGCTGGGGCTGGGGGGCTGCAGAGCTGTTGAAAAGCACAGAAGGAGGAGCCGTGTCGGAGCTGAAGTGTTTCGCTAGCAGGCTGCAGGGCTGGCTGCTGCCTCCCAGGGTACCGGGGCTTGTCAGGGCTCTGACCAGCAGCCCTAGGAAGGCTGCTTTGGCATCTGACCCTGCAGTCCGTCTCCATCCATAGGCTTCACTGCCTTTTTTCCCCAGCTGGTAAGAAAACTCACTTCTCCCTCCCTCCCTCTCCCAGGCCACCGGTGGCCAGAGGTCTCAGCTGGCTGGAAACATGCTGGTTGGGTATTTGAGCTCCTTCGCAGGAGCTCTGGTATCCACACAGACCTCTCTAATAGCTATCTGCATGTTTTAGTTAAGATTTAGTTTTAACTGCCACCATATACTTTTCTTCAAAAGGCTGTGTTTCCACAGACTGTTGCTTTTCTCAGTGGTTGCCCTCTAAAAGGGAAAAAAAAAAGAGAGACAAACTGCCAAGAACCATGAAAGGAAGCTTAGGAGCCCTGCTTATTTCTCCACTCCCAGAACCTCTCACCTCACTCACGCCGGTCCCCCTTGTTACCGCTCAAAGGGCAATAACAACTTTCCAAACAGAAATGCAGTTTAGAAAGCCAACATTGGTTTATTCAGCGCTGGGTGCATGGGGGATCTCTCCTCCTAACATGCACACCTAGCCTTTCATCCCTTATACGTTTATACACTTAGGTTACAAAACCATTACAAAATCACATTTCCATCACATAGTTACCTTATTGTTACCTGACCGTAACCCCCATTCCCCGTCCCCCTGTGCTGCTGAGGGGGGGCGGAGGTTGAAGCCGGGAGTGAAGTTGAGCCCGGGAAGATGGGAGGGGTGGGGGCAGGTGTTTTCAGATTTGACTTTATTTCTCATTCCTCTCCTCTGTTTCGCTTAGTAAGAAGTTAGATGAATTTCCTCTCTAAGTTCAGTCTGTTTTGCTCGTGACGATAATTAGTGAGTGATCTCTCCCTGTCCTTATCTCGCCCCAGAAGCTTTTTGCTATACTTTTTCTCTCTCCCCTGTCTGGTGAACAAGGGACATGATAGAGCGGCTCTGGTGGGCACCTGGCCCCCAGCCAGGGTCAACCCACCACACCTGGCAACTCCATGTGGGACACCAAAGGTATTTGCACTACAGCGCAGTCTGCAGTAAAGAAAACTGGCCTTGCGCTTTGATTCCAACACCGCATCCTCAAACAAAACGAGGCTGTTCCCTTTGAGGAACAGGGATGGAAATCTCACCTGCCATCCCAAAGGTATGCTGTGGCATTGCTTCACTTTTGGCCCCTTTCCTCAGGCTTGGGAACTCTTTTGCAGAGCCTGCTTCTTCCTCTTTGTAACAGGCGATGTCTGGGGTTCCACAGGTTGCTTCGTTGTGGGGCACCACCCGTACCCCTGGATTTGCCTTCATCAATGCATCCTTGTACTAGGAAAGAAACGGAAAATTACCAGGCGTGCCGGTGATGACATGATACTATCCACAGGGCAACAGAGCGCGCTGCTTGTAAGACAATTTAATACAGGAAATAATCCTTCCACACCTTGAGTTTTTCACAGTTTCATCACGTGCTTTGAGTCGGACCAGGATATCCTTCACTGAGGTTGAAAGTTAATCCTGAATCTGCAGCTAAAAAGTTACAAATTGTTTTTCATAGTTCCACCGTTAAGAATGTTCCAGATAGTTTTTCACAGTTCAGGATGTCACAGAGAGTTTTGTAAATAGCGGCTAGGGACTCCTGAGGATGGCCATTGTCCAGTGCTACCATTCTGTCAGTTCCTATTTACCCAGACAAGGTGTCAAGGAAGACGTGCTTGTCAAGAGGTAGAAGCACAACCCATACATCGTTAGTCTGATCAACAGACCCTGAAGAACCATTTGGGAGTGCCAGAAGTATTGAGAAACTAGGGGAAAGGTAATTTGGGCCAGGGTCTCCGCAACCACCGACCCACGAGCCCCCTACCCAAATTATACCACCTACCCAAAGATAAAGGCCGAGAAAAGAACCGAGCATGCCTTCTAGTTTGCATCCTAGCAGAAGAAATCTGAACCAATCGTTGTAATTGGGAGTCTCCTAATTTGGAAGGTTTGTGTATAAATATGACAGGGAACGGGCATCAGGTGTGCTTGATTTGTGGAAATCCACCCAGCACCCAGGCCTCAATAAAAAGCAATATGTCTCCTACGTGTGTGAGAAGTGGCTTAGTGTACACGGCGTAACGAATCCGCTGTTTGGACAACAAGCTGATGTCTGGGAAGCCGAAATCTGCCATTAGGACAAGGGCTACTCGTCCAGAGTAGCTGTTGGGCTGTACGCTGTTGGGGCGGGGCGGAACACGCGGAGACCCCACATTCCTTCCTGGGAGACGCCAGAGAGTCCTTAGCAGCCAACAGCCAGAACGCAGCACGGCGCCGCCACCACTGCAGCTCCCACCGCGCAGCCCCCGGGACCCCCCGGCACCCCGGCTCCCGCAGATTTTTCTCCTTCCCCAAACCTTCTACCCCCAAGGTAGGCACCCACCCCGACCCCTGCAGCCCGGGGACGCTCTTGGGGGCAAGAGCGGAGGTGACCGCCGGCCATCGCTCCTGTCTCTCTTCCAGGCTCAGCCAACCTGTGCCCACTGCCCCGCCAGCAGCAGCCCTTCCCCGCAGCCTGGGCACCCTCACTGCACGTGGCACCCCAGGGCCCCCAGGCACTACCACCACCAGGTACGGCACCCCGGCTGCTCTGCCACCCCGGCGCCTTCGCCATCCCCGGCCCCCGCGCACGCCCAGCATCCCCATCAGCCCTGTCCCCAGGGCACTTTTGGCACAGGGCTTCAGCAAGCCCAGGCAAGCGTCCCTGCTCTCGCCTGGCTCATGCGTGCCCAGGAAGTCCAAGTCCCAGAGAATTTCCCCAATGCTTGGGGCCATCTCTCCCGCTTCACCTCCTAGAAGCCAGGTGAACCAACATCCCCCCTGGGCCGTGACCGCCCCCCCCCCCCCCAGCCCCTCTGCTGGCCCCCACAACCAAGCCCCTGGGGACCCGGATGGAGACTTTGCAGTCTCTGAGGAGGAGCTTCTCAAAGAGGCCCGAAGGCTCTTTGGTGTCTCCCTGGATGCAGGGGGGGGTCAGTCAGGATGGTTTGGGCAGCAGCCCTGTGCCTGGGGAGCTTGGTGGCACCGGCACAAACACCCCCCACTGTGACTTTGCCTCGCTCTCCCTGCCCAAGGAGCTGCTCACCCTGCCCAAGGAGCTGCTCACCCCCGACTACAGCATCCCTGAGACCACCGACGCCATGCTCATCCTGGGAGAGTTCTACACCATCGGGATGCAGCCCCAGGAGCCGTGGGGGGCTGCGGGGATGGCCCTGCCGCCGTCCCAGGCTGCCGCCTGCGAGAAGCGGGGGAAGAAGCGGGGGCAGAGCGCCTTGCCAAAGCCAGACAGCAAGCGCAGGGCTCTGGCAGGCAGCACGCGGGTGGCAGGGGGGGAAGTAGAGCCCGAGCAGGGATGAGGTGGAGGTGGGGGGAGTGGGGGATGGGGGAGGAGGGGTGGTGTATTTGGGGGGTGGGAGGGAGGGGGGGGAGTGAGGGGGGGGGGAAGGAGGGAGGAGGGGGAGGGAGGGAGGGAGGGGGGTTAGAGTAGCTTTGATGGGACCTTTCCTTTTGTGTTTTGTCAATTAAAAGCTGTTCCTCCAGAACCGCTCTGTGCCTTTCTCCTTGGCTCTTTGAAGACTCCGGTCACTTTTCTGCTAGGCACAGGGGCTCAAATCTCTGCTTTAAATGCCGATACCGCAGGCCGGAGTGGGATCGTCCCTGATTCATAACAGATATGGGTTACCGATGTATTTGGATATGGCAAACCCCAACCTACAGCCCGAGTAAAGTGCTGGTTGCTGGCAGACACCACCCCCACCGAGACCACTATGGTGTTGGCAGTGCTCCCCACCAATACTCTGGGATCGGATTTAGTGAAGGGGAAGTCCTGGACGGACTCGGCAGGGAGGCAGTGGAAGTTTGGGGTTCCGTCAACCCTGATAAGGCTTTTTACAGACTGCCCCTACGCTTCCCCCGATTAAACTCGTGAGTGTGAAAGGCTGTCCCTTACCACGGGGAGAGAGAGGGAGGGAATCGCTCCGCTGATGAAAGAGCTGCAGGAACAGGGGGTAAGTATTCAAACTCAGTCCCCTCATAACTCCCCAGTGTGGCCAGTTTGCAAACCAAACGGGAAGTGGCGGCTAACCATCGATTAGTGGCGCTTCAAGGCAGGCACTAGTCCCCTGACAGCGGCCCTGCCTAATACAGCCCAACTGATTGTCACCATCCTGTTACCGGAAAGCGGCAGGAGAATTCACTCTCTAAGACTTATTCGGAAGGTTTGGAAAGCAGGCACTCTTTACTGCAGCGCTGGGTGCACGGCTTGAGAGCTTGCACAACTCGACCTCCCCATCCTCCCCTCGTTCTCCCTGCAATAGCACTGAATTTCTCATTTCCACCAAAAGAGTCCCCTTCATCAGAAACATCCTCCTCGTCCGCTCCTCCGTATTGGACGCACCATTGACTCATACTACACGCCGAACAACAACGCTTACAGAGTTTCTGATTATCTTTTGCCCAGGTCAGAACCAAAGGATCTCTCCCTATTCATTTACATTCCCTGCTCCATTCAGGATGATCTCGTAAAGCAGAGAATAAATCAACATGGGGAACTTCATCCCATTTTCCTTCCCCTCTTAAGAATAACAACAACTGGAACAGAGTATCCTAAAAGTCCCATTAACCAGCCACTTTTCTCCCTCCTTCAGTCCCTACAATGGCCACCACTGATTACAATAGTTGATTAGATCCTCTCTCTTTGCCACTCCTCCTGGGGGTCCTGCTATTTGCTTCCAATTTAATAAAATGCACCCAAGAGGACATTTCTTTCCCATCAATTCCCTTTTAGAAGTTCCAGTTCCCAGTTTAAAAACAGGGCACTAAAACAATTTCACCCCAGCTTTTTACAACAATACTACACACTTACAAACACTACAGCAACAAACACAAAACCACACCATTATGATCACGGCCGTATTCAACGTTCAACAGACAAACTTCTGAGCTTCCCTTTCGGGAAGGAGACTCACCCTTCAGTTACAATCAAAGGGTACTTTCCCTTTGCCCCAGGGATACGGCCCAACCCTGCACAGCTTTCGCTACGACCCACGGACAGGCAACAGAAAATAATACTGAAAGAATGCCTTTGCCTTGTTGATGGTCCTTGCTCAGAATTCTTTGGTCCGGGGATCGCAGGTTCTCCCCGAGAATCCCTCGGTGACGGCTGGAGGTCCTGCGATCCCTCGGATCCGCCCATGTTCCAGAGCAGTGTCCCATCTGCGGTGCCAAAATCTGTTACCAGAAAGCGGCAAAATAGTTCACTCTCTAAGGCTTATTTGGAAGCTTTAGAAAGCAGGCATTCTTTATTGCAGCGCTGGGTGCACGGGGGATAACTCCACCTAAGGGGCACACCCAAAAGACAAAACTAGCAAGTATTTCTACTATGTTCATAGACATATTCAGTATCTTTCCCAGTAGTGCTTATCACAGGCAGGGATCTTCCTTGGGAACTCGTTAGCATATGCTAAGGTCTTTCCCCCATGTTTGTTGACACCCCCCGGGGGGTCTTCAGACTCACTCCTGGTATCACATATACCTTATCCCTCAAGGCCCGTTTTGGGATCACCTTGTAACTCTCTTCTCTTTTTTTGCACATCTGTTCTTCCAAGGCCCAGCTCTTTAAAATGAGATTGTTCCAGAGCTCCTTAGCTTACAACTAATTGTTTCCTAAGTGACAATGGTTTCCCTTTTGTTTGGTTACAGCGATTGAGCAATGGCTCTAATTGCTTGAATTGATCTTAAGATTTCCATAGTCACAGGTATCAACATCCTCATTGACAGGGAGGGGCTCACGGGAGAAGCACCCCAGCCCTGCCACCTTGGTGTTTGGCCAGTCCCCAGCTCCATCCCCTGCTCTGGGCGCTTCCCCCGGCTGCCACCAGCCCCTCCTTTATCAGGCCGGGGTGGTGGGAGATAGGGAGGGAGGCCGACACGCCCTCCAGTGGCAGCGTGCTGGAAACAGTCCCACTGGTGCTGTTAGATCAGAGCGCTGGGAAAATGCCTCCAGCTCCCCGGCCCACCAGCGCAGCGGGCTGGGGCTGGGGGGCTGCAGAGCTGTTGAAAAGCACAGAAGGAGGAGCCGTGTCGGAGCTGAAGTGTTTCGCTAGCAGGCTGCAGGGCTGGCTGCTGCCTCCCAGGGTACCGGGGCTTGTCAGGGCTCTGACCAGCAGCCCTAGGAAGGCTGCTTTGGCATCTGACCCTGCAGTCCGTCTCCATCCATAGGCTTCACTGCCTTTTTTCCCCAGCTGGTAAGAAAACTCACTTCTCCCTCCCTCCCTCTCCCAGGCCACCGGTGGCCAGAGGTCTCAGCTGGCTGGAAACATGCTGGTTGGGTATTTGAGCTCCTTCGCAGGAGCTCTGGTATCCACACAGACCTCTCTAATAGCTATCTGCATGTTTTAGTTAAGATTTAGTTTTAACTCCCACCATATACTTTTCTTCAAAAGGCTGTGTTTCCACAGACTGTTGCTTTTCTCAGTGGTTGCCCTCTAAAAGGGAAAAAAAAAAGAGAGACAAACTGCCAAGAACCATGAAAGGAAGCTTAGGAGCCCTGCTTATTTCTCCACTCCCAGAACCTCTCACCTCACTCACGCCGGTCCCCCTTGTTACCGCTCAAAGGGCAATAACAACTTTCCAAACAGAAATGCAGTTTAGAAAGCCAACATTGGTTTATTCAGCGCTGGGTGCATGGGGGATCTCTCCTCCTAACATGCACACCTAGCCTTTCATCCCTTATACGTTTATACACTTAGGTTACAAAACCATTACAAAATCACATTTCCATCACATAGTTACCTTATTGTTACCTGACCGTAACCCCCATTCCCCGTCCCCCTGTGCTGCTGAGGGGGGGCGGAGGTTGAAGCCGGGAGTGAAGTTGAGCCCGGGAAGATGGGAGGGGTGGGGGCAGGTGTTTTCAGATTTGACTTTATTTCTCATTCCTCTCCTCTGTTTCGCTTAGTAAGAAGTTAGATGAATTTCCTCTCTAAGTTCAGTCTGTTTTGCTCGTGACGATAATTAGTGAGTGATCTCTCCCTGTCCTTATCTCGCCCCAGAAGCTTTTTGCTATACTTTTTCTCTCTCCCCTGTCTGGTGAACAAGGGACATGATAGAGCGGCTCTGGTGGGCACCTGGCCCCCAGCCAGGGTCAACCCACCACACCTGGCAACTCCATGTGGGACACCAAAGCTATTTGCACTACAGCGCAGTCTGCAGTAAAGAAAACTGGCCTTGCGCTTTGATTCCAACACCGCATCCTCAAACAAAACGAGGCTGTTCCCTTTGAGGAACAGGGATGGAAATCTCACCTGCCATCCCAAAGGTATGCTGTGGCATTGCTTCACTTTTGGCCCCTTTCCTCAGGCTTGGGAACTCTTTTGCAGAGCCTGCTTCTTCCTCTTTGTAACAGGCGATGTCTGGGGTTCCACAGGTTGCTTCGTTGTGGGGCACCACCCGTACCCCTGGATTTGCCTTCATCAATGCATCCTTGTACTAGGAAAGAAACGGAAAATTACCAGGCGTGCCGGTGATGACATGATACTATCCACAGGGCAACAGAGCGCGCTGCTTGTAAGACAATTTAATACAGGAAATAATCCTTCCACACCTTGAGTTTTTCACAGTTTCATCACGTGCTTTGAGTCGGACCAGGATATCCTTCACTGAGGTTGAAAGTTAATCCTGAATCTGCAGCTAAAAAGTTACAAATTGTTTTTCATAGTTCCACCGTTAAGAATGTTCCAGATAGTTTTTCACAGTTCAGGATGTCACAGAGAGTTTTGTAAATAGCGGCTAGGGACTCCTGAGGATGGCCATTGTCCAGTGCTACCATTCTGTCAGTTCCTATTTACCCAGACAAGGTGTCAAGGAAGACGTGCTTGTCAAGAGGTAGAAGCACAACCCATACATCGTTAGTCTGATCAACAGACCCTGAAGAACCATTTGGGAGTGCCAGAAGTATTGAGAAACTAGGGGAAAGGTAATTTGGGCCAGGGTCTCCGCAACCACCGACCCACGAGCCCCCTACCCAAATTATACCACCTACCCAAAGATAAAGGCCGAGAAAAGAACCGAGCATGCCTTCTAGTTTGCATCCTAGCAGAAGAAATCTGAACCAATCGTTGTAATTGGGAGTCTCCTAATTTGGAAGGTTTGTGTATAAATATGACAGGGAACGGGCATCAGGTGTGCTTGATTTGTGGAAATCCACCCAGCACCCAGGCCTCAATAAAAAGCAATATGTCTCCTACGTGTGTGAGAAGTGGCTTAGTGTACACGGCGTAACGAATCCGCTGTTTGGACAACAAGCTGATGTCTGGGAAGCCGAAATCTGCCATTAGGACAAGGGCTACTCGTCCAGAGTAGCTGTTGGGCTGTACGCTGTTGGGGCGGGGCGGAACACGCGGAGACCCCACATTCCTTCCTGGGAGACGCCAGAGAGTCCTTAGCAGCCAACAGCCAGAACGCAGCACGGCGCCGCCACCACTGCAGCTCCCACCGCGCAGCCCCCGGGACCCCCCGGCACCCCGGCTCCCGCAGATTTTTCTCCTTCCCCAAACCTTCTACCCCCAAGGTAGGCACCCACCCCGACCCCTGCAGCCCGGGGACGCTCTTGGGGGCAAGAGCGGAGGTGACCGCCGGCCATCGCTCCTGTCTCTCTTCCAGGCTCAGCCAACCTGTGCCCACTGCCCCGCCAGCAGCAGCCCTTCCCCGCAGCCTGGGCACCCTCACTGCACGTGGCACCCCAGGGCCCCCAGGCACTACCACCACCAGGTACGGCACCCCGGCTGCTCTGCCACCCCGGCGCCTTCGCCATCCCCGGCCCCCGCGCACGCCCAGCATCCCCATCAGCCCTGTCCCCAGGGCACTTTTGGCACAGGGCTTCAGCAAGCCCAGGCAAGCGTCCCTGCTCTCGCCTGGCTCATGCGTGCCCAGGAAATCCAAGTCCCAGAGAATTTCCCCAATGCTTGGGGCCATCTCTCCCGCTTCACCTCCTAGAAGCCAGGTGAACCAACATCCCCCCTGGGCCGTGACCCCCCCCCCCCCCCCCAGCCCCTCTGCTGGCCCCCACAACCAAGCCCCTGGGGACCCGGATGGAGACTTTGCAGTCTCTGAGGAGGAGCTTCTCAAAGAGGCCCGAAGGCTCTTTGGTGTCTCCCTGGATGCAGGGGGGGGTCAGTCAGGATGGTTTGGGCAGCAGCCCTGTGCCTGGGGAGCTTGGTGGCACCGGCACAAACACCCCCCACTGTGACTTTGCCTCGCTCTCCCTGCCCAAGGAGCTGCTCACCCTGCCCAAGGAGCTGCTCACCCCCGACTACAGCATCCCTGAGACCACCGACGCCATGCTCATCCTGGGAGAGTTCTACACCATCGGGATGCAGCCCCAGGAGCCGTGGGGGGCTGCGGGGATGGCCCTGCCGCCGTCCCAGGCTGCCGCCTGCGAGAAGCGGGGGAAGAAGCGGGGGCAGAGCGCCTTGCCAAAGCCAGACAGCAAGCGCAGGGCTCTGGCAGGCAGCACGCGGGTGGCAGGGGGGGAAGTAGAGCCCGAGCAGGGATGAGGTGGAGGTGGGGGGAGTGGGGGATGGGGGAGGAGGGGTGGTGTATTTGGGGGGTGGGAGGGAGGGGGGGGAGTGAGGGGGGGGGGAAGGAGGGAGGAGGGGGAGGGAGGGAGGGAGGGGGGTTAGAGTAGCTTTGATGGGACCTTTCCTTTTGTGTTTTGTCAATTAAAAGCTGTTCCTCCAGAACCGCTCTGTGCCTTTCTCCTTGGCTCTTTGAAGACTCCGGTCACTTTTCTGCTAGGCACAGGGGCCCAAATCTCTGCTTTAAATGCCGATACCGCAGGCCGGAGTGGGATCGTCCCTGATTCATAACAGATATGGGTTACCGATGTATTTGGATATGGCAAACCCCAACCTACAGCCCGAGTAAAGTGCTGGTTGCTGGCAGACACCACCCCCACCGAGACCACTATGGTGTTGGCAGTGCTCCCCACCAATACTCTGGGATCGGATTTAGTGAAGGGGAAGTCCTGGACGGACTCGGCAGGGAGGCACTGGAAGTTTGGGGTTCCGTCAACCCTGATAAGGCTTTTTACAGACTGCCCCTACGCTTCCCCCGATTAAACTCGTGAGTGTGAAAGGCTGTCCCTTACCACGGGGAGAGAGAGGGAGGGAATCGCTCCGCTGATGAAAGAGCTGCAGGAACAGGGGGTAAGTATTCAAACTCAGTCCCCTCATAACTCCCCAGTGTGGCCAGTTTGCAAACCAAACGGGAAGTGGCGGCTAACCATCGATTAGTGGCGCTTCAAGGCAGGCACTAGTCCCCTGACAGCGGCCCTGCCTAATACAGCCCAACTGATTGTCACCATCCTGTTACCGGAAAGCGGCAGGAGAATTCACTCTCTAAGACTTATTCGGAAGGTTTGGAAAGCAGGCACTCTTTACTGCAGCGCTGGGTGCACGGCTTGAGAGCTTGCACAACTCGACCTCCCCATCCTCCCCTCGTTCTCCCTGCAATAGCACTGAATTTCTCATTTCCACCAAAAGAGTCCCCTTCATCAGAAACATCCTCCTCGTCCGCTCCTCCGTATTGGACGCACCATTGACTCATACTACACGCCGAACAACAACGCTTACAGAGTTTCTGATTATCTTTTGCCCAGGTCAGAACCAAAGGATCTCTCCCTATTCATTTACATTCCCTGCTCCATTCAGGATGATCTCGTAAAGCAGAGAATAAATCAACATGGGGAACTTCATCCCATTTTCCTTCCCCTCTTAAGAATAACAACAACTGGAACAGAGTATCCTAAAAGTCCCATTAACCAGCCACTTTTCTCCCTCCTTCAGTCCCCACAATGGCCACCACTGATTACAATAGTTGATTAGATCCTCTCTCTTTGCCACTCCTCCTGGGGGTCCTGCTATTTGCTTCCAATTTAATAAAATGCACCCAAGAGGACATTTCTTTCCCATCAATTCCCTTTTAGAAGTTCCAGTTCCCAGTTTAAAAACAGGGCACTAAAACAATTTCACCCCAGCTTTTTACAACAATACTACACACTTACAAACACTACAGCAACAAACACAAAACCACGCCATTATGATCACGGCCGTATTCAACGTTCAACAGACAAACTTCTGAGCTTCCCTTTCGGGAAGGAGACTCACCCTTCAGTTTCAATCAAAGGGTACTTTCCCTTTGCCCCAGGGATACGGCCCAACCCCGCGCAGCTTTCGCTACGACCCACGGACAGGCAACAGAAAATAATACTGAAAGAATGCCTTTGCCTTGTTGATGGTCCTTGCTCAGAATTCTTTGGTCCGGGGATCGCAGGTTCTCCCCGAGAATCCCTCGGTGACGGCTGGAGGTCCTGCGATCCCTCGGATCCGCCCATGTTCCAGAGCAGTGTCCCATCTGCGGTGCCAAAATCTGTTACCAGAAAGCGGCAAAATAGTTCACTCTCTAAGGCTTATTTGGAAGCTTTAGAAAGCAGGCATTCTTTATTGCAGCGCTGGGTGCACGGGGGATAACTCCACCTAAGGGGCACACCCAAAAGACAAAACTAGCAAGTATTTCTACTATGTTCATAGACATATTCAGTATCTTTCCCAGTAGTGCTTATCACAGGCAGGGATCTTCCTTGGGAACTCGTTAGCATATGCTAAGGTCTTTCCCCCATGTTTGTTGACACCCCCCCGGGGGGTCTTCAGACTCACTCCTGGTATCACATATACCTTATCCCTCAAGGCCCGTTTTGGGATCACCTTGTAACTCTCTTCTCTTTTTTTGCACATCTGTTCTTCCAAGGCCCAGCTCTTTAAAATGAGATTGTTCCAGAGCTCCTTAGCTTACAACTAATTGTTTCCTAAGTGACAATGGTTTCCCTTTTGTTTGGTTACAGCGATTGAGCAATGGCTCTAATTGCTTGAATTGATCTTAAGATTTCCATAGTCACAGGTATCAACATCCTCATTGACAGGGAGGGGCTCACGGGAGAAGCACCCCAGCCCTGCCACCTTTGTGTTTGGCCAGTCCCCAGCTCCATCCCCTGCTCTGGGCGCTTCCCCCGGCTGCCACCAGCCCCTCCTTTATCAGGCCGGGGTGGTGGGAGATAGGGAGGGAGGCCGACACGCCCTCCAGTGGCAGCGTGCTGGAAACAGTCCCACTGGTGCTGTTAGATCAGAGCGCTGGGAAAATGCCTCCAGCTCCCCGGCCCACCAGCGCAGCGGGCTGGGGCTGGGGGGCTGCAGAGCTGTTGAAAAGCACAGAAGGAGGAGCCGTGTCGGAGCTGAAGTGTTTCGCTAGCAGGCTGCAGGGCTGGCTGCTGCCTCCCAGGGTACCGGGGCTTGTCAGGGCTCTGACCAGCAGCCCTAGGAAGGCTGCTTTGGCATCTGACCCTGCAGTCCGTCTCCATCCATAGGCTTCACTGCCTTTTTTCCCCAGCTGGTAAGAAAACTCACTTCTCCCTCCCTCCCTCTCCCAGGCCACCGGTGGCCAGAGGTCTCAGCTGGCTGGAAACATGCTGGTTGGGTATTTGAGCTCCTTCGCAGGAGCTCTGGTATCCACACAGACCTCTCTAATAGCTATCTGCATGTTTTAGTTAAGATTTAGTTTTAACTCCCACCATATACTTTTCTTCAAAAGGCTGTGTTTCCACAGACTGTTGCTTTTCTCAGTGGTTGCCCTCTAAAAGGGAAAAAAAAAAGAGAGACAAACTGCCAAGAACCATGAAAGGAAGCTTAGGAGCCCTGCTTATTTCTCCACTCCCAGAACCTCTCACCTCACTCACGCCGGTCCCCCTTGTTACCGCTCAAAGGGCAATAACAACTTTCCAAACAGAAATGCAGTTTAGAAAGCCAACATTGGTTTATTCAGCGCTGGGTGCATGGGGGATCTCTCCTCCTAACATGCACACCTAGCCTTTCATCCCTTATACGTTTATACACTTAGGTTACAAAACCATTACAAAATCACATTTCCATCACATAGTTACCTTATTGTTACCTGACCGTAACCCCCATTCCCCGTCCCCCTGTGCTGCTGAGGGGGGGCGGAGGTTGAAGCCGGGAGTGAAGTTGAGCCCGGGAAGATGGGAGGGGTGGGGGCAGGTGTTTTCAGATTTGACTTTATTTCTCATTCCTCTCCTCTGTTTCGCTTAGTAAGAAGTTAGATGAATTTCCTCTCTAAGTTCAGTCTGTTTTGCTCGTGACGATAATTAGTGAGTGATCTCTCCCTGTCCTTATCTCGCCCCAGAAGCTTTTTGCTATACTTTTTCTCTCTCCCCTGTCTGGTGAACAAGGGACATGATAGAGCGGCTCTGGTGGGCACCTGGCCCCCAGCCAGGGTCAACCCACCACACCTGGCAACTCCATGTGGGACACCAAAGGTATTTGCACTACAGCGCAGTCTGCAGTAAAGAAAACTGGCCTTGCGCTTTGATTCCAACACCGCATCCTCAAACAAAACGAGGCTGTTCCCTTTGAGGAACAGGGATGGAAATCTCACCTGCCATCCCAAAGGTATGCTGTGGCATTGCTTCACTTTTGGCCCCTTTCCTCAGGCTTGGGAACTCTTTTGCAGAGCCTGCTTCTTCCTCTTTGTAACAGGCGATGTCTGGGGTTCCACAGGTTGCTTCGTTGTGGGGCACCACCCGTACCCCTGGATTTGCCTTCATCAATGCATCCTTGTACTAGGAAAGAAACGGAAAATTACCAGGCGTGCCGGTGATGACATGATACTATCCACAGGGCAACAGAGCGCGCTGCTTGTAAGACAATTTAATACAGGAAATAATCCTTCCACACCTTGAGTTTTTCACAGTTTCATCACGTGCTTCGAGTCGGACCAGGATATCCTTCACTGAGGTTGAAAGTTAATCCTGAATCTGCAGCTAAAAAGTTACAAATTGTTTTTCATAGTTCCACCGTTAAGAATGTTCCAGATAGTTTTTCACAGTTCAGGATGTCACAGAGAGTTTTGTAAATAGCGGCTAGGGACTCCTGAGGATGGCCATTGTCCAGTGCTACCATTCTGTCAGTTCCTATTTACCCAGACAAGGTGTCAAGGAAGACGGGCTTGTCAAGAGGCAGAAGCACAACCCATACATCGTTAGTCTGATCAACAGACCCTGAAGAACCATTTGGGAGTGCCAGAAGTATTGAGAAACTAGGGGAAAGGTAATTTGGGCCAGGGTCTCCGCAACCACCGACCCACGAGCCCCCTACCCAAATTATACCACCTACCCAAAGATAAAGGCCGAGAAAAGAACCGAGCATGCCTTCTAGTTTGCATCCTAGCAGAAGAAATCTGAACCAATCGTTGTAATTGGGAGTCTCCTAATTTGGAAGGTTTGTGTATAAATATGACAGGGAACGGGCATCAGGTGTGCTTGATTTGTGGAAATCCACCCAGCACCCAGGCCTCAATAAAAAGCAATATGTCTCCTACGTGTGTGAGAAGTGGCTTAGTGTACACGGCGTAACGAATCCGCTGTTTGGACAACAAGCTGATGTCTGGGAAGCCGAAATCTGCCATTAGGACAAGGGCTACTCGTCCAGAGTAGCTGTTGGGCTGTACGCTGTTGGGGCGGGGCGGAACACGCGGAGACCCCACATTCCTTCCTGGGAGACGCCAGAGAGTCCTTAGCAGCCAACAGCCAGAACGCAGCACGGCGCCGCCACCACTGCAGCTCCCACCGCGCAGCCCCCGGGACCCCCCGGCACCCCGGCTCCCGCAGATTTTTCTCCTTCCCCAAACCTTCTACCCCCAAGGTAGGCACCCACCCCGACCCCTGCAGCCCGGGGACGCTCTTGGGGGCAAGAGCGGAGGTGACCGCCGGCCATCGCTCCTGTCTCTCTTCCAGGCTCAGCCAACCTGTGCCCACTGCCCCGCCAGCAGCAGCCCTTCCCCGCAGCCTGGGCACCCTCACTGCACGTGGCACCCCAGGGCCCCCAGGCACTACCACCACCAGGTACGGCACCCCGGCTGCTCTGCCACCCCGGCGCCTTCGCCATCCCCGGCCCCCGCGCACGCCCAGCATCCCCATCAGCCCTGTCCCCAGGGCACTTTTGGCACAGGGCTTCAGCAAGCCCAGGCAAGCGTCCCTGCTCTCGCCTGGCTCATGCGTGCCCAGGAAATCCAAGTCCCAGAGAATTTCCCCAATGCTTGGGGCCATCTCTCCCGCTTCACCTCCTAGAAGCCAGGTGAACCAACATCCCCCCTGGGCCGTGACCGCCCCCCCCCCGCCCCCCAGCCCCTCTGCTGGCCCCCACAACCAAGCCCCTGGGGACCCGGATGGAGACTTTGCAGTCTCTGAGGAGGAGCTTCTCAAAGAGGCCCGAAGGCTCTTTGGTGTCTCCCTGGATGCAGGGGGGGGTCAGTCAGGATGGTTTGGGCAGCAGCCCTGTGCCTGGGGAGCTTGGTGGCACCGGCACAAACACCCCCCACTGTGACTTTGCCTCGCTCTCCCTGCCCAAGGAGCTGCTCACCCTGCCCAAGGAGCTGCTCACCCCCGACTACAGCATCCCTGAGACCACCGACGCCATGCTCATCCTGGGAGAGTTCTACACCATCGGGATGCAGCCCCAGGAGCCGTGGGGGGCTGCGGGGATGGCCCTGCCACCGTCCCAGGCTGCCGCCTGCGAGAAGCGGGGGAAGAAGCGGGGGCAGAGCGCCTTGCCAAAGCCAGACAGCAAGCGCAGGGCTCTGGCAGGCAGCACGCGGGTGGCAGGGGGGGAAGTAGAGCCCGAGCAGGGATGAGGTGGAGGTGGGGGGAGTGGGGGATGGGGGAGGAGGGGTGGTGTATTTGGGGGGTGGGAGGGAGGGGGGGGAGTGAGGGGGGGGGGAAGGAGGGAGGAGGGGGAGGGAGGGAGGGAGGGGGGTTAGAGTAGCTTTGATGGGACCTTTCCTTTTGTGTTTTGTCAATTAAAAGCTGTTCCTCCAGAACCGCTCTGTGCCTTTCTCCTTGGCTCTTTGAAGACTCCGGTCACTTTTCTGCTAGGCACAGGGGCCCAAATCTCTGCTTTAAATGCCGATACCGCAGGCCGGAGTGGGATCGTCCCTGATTCATAACAGATATGGGTTACCGATGTATTTGGATATGGCAAACCCCAACCTACAGCCCGAGTAAAGTGCTGGTTGCTGGCAGACACCACCCCCACCGAGACCACTATGGTGTTGGCAGTGCTCCCCACCAATACTCTGGGATCGGATTTAGTGAAGGGGAAGTCCTGGACGGACTCGGCAGGGAGGCACTGGAAGTTTGGGGTTCCGTCAACCCTGATAAGGCTTTTTACAGACTGCCCCTACGCTTCCCCCGATTAAACTCGTGAGTGTGAAAGGCTGTCCCTTACCACGGGGAGAGAGAGGGAGGGAATCGCTCCGCTGATGAAAGAGCTGCAGGAACAGGGGGTAAGTATTCAAACTCAGTCCCCTCATAACTCCCCAGTGTGGCCAGTTTGCAAACCAAACGGGAAGTGGCGGCTAACCATCGATTAGTGGCGCTTCAAGGCAGGCACTAGTCCCCTGACAGTGGCCCTGCCTAATACAGCCCAACTGATTGTCACCATCCTGTTACCGGAAAGCGGCAGGAGAATTCACTCTCTAAGACTTATTCGGAAGGTTTGGAAAGCAGGCACTCTTTACTGCAGCGCTGGGTGCACGGCTTGAGAGCTTGCACAACTCGACCTCCCCATCCTCCCCTCGTTCTCCCTGCAATAGCACTGAATTTCTCATTTCCACCAAAAGAGTCCCCTTCATCAGAAACATCCTCCTCGTCCGCTCCTCCGTATTGGATGCACCATTGACTCATACTACACGCCGAACAACAACGCTTACAGAGTTTCTGATTATCTTTTGCCCAGGTCAGAACCAAAGGATCTCTCCCTATTCATTTACATTCCCTGCTCCATTCAGGATGATCTCGTAAAGCAGAGAATAAATCAACATGGGGAACTTCATCCCATTTTCCTTCCCCTCTTAAGAATAACAACAACTGGAACAGAGTATCCTAAAAGTCCCATTAACCAGCCACTTTTCTCCCTCCTTCAGTCCCCACAATGGCCACCACTGATTACAATAGTTGATTAGATCCTCTCTCTTTGCCACTCCTCCTGGGGGTCCTGCTATTTGCTTCCAATTTAATAAAATGCACCCAAGAGGACATTTCTTTCCCATCAATTCCCTTTTAGAAGTTCCAGTTCCCAGTTTAAAAACAGGGCACTAAAACAATTTCACCCCAGCTTTTTACAACAATACTACACACTTACAAACACTACAGCAACAAACACAAAACCACGCCATTATGATCACGGCCGTATTCAACGTTCAACAGACAAACTTCTGAGCTTCCCTTTCGGGAAGGAGACTCACCCTTCAGTTTCAATCAAAGGGTACTTTCCCTTTGCCCCAGGGATACGGCCCAACCCCGCGCAGCTTTCGCTACGACCCACGGACAGGCAACAGAAAATAATACTGAAAGAATGCCTTTGCCTTGTTGATGGTCCTTGCTCAGAATTCTTTGGTCCGGGGATCGCAGGTTCTCCCCGAGAATCCCTCGGTGACGGCTGGAGGTCCTGCGATCCCTCGGATCCGCCCATGTTCCAGAGCAGTGTCCCATCTGCGGTGCCAAAATCTGTTACCAGAAAGCGGCAAAATAGTTCACTCTCTAAGGCTTATTTGGAAGCTTTAGAAAGCAGGCATTCTTTATTGCAGCGCTGGGTGCACGGGGGATAACTCCACCTAAGGGGCACACCCAAAAGACAAAACTAGCAAGTATTTCTACTATGTTCATAGACATATTCAGTATCTTTCCCAGTAGTGCTTATCACAGGCAGGGATCTTCCTTGGGAACTCGTTAGCATATGCTAAGGTCTTTCCCCCATGTTTGTTGACACCCCCCCGGGGGGTCTTCAGACTCACTCCTGGTATCACATATACCTTATCCCTCAAGGCCCGTTTTGGGATCACCTTGTAACTCTCTTCTCTTTTTTTGCACATCTGTTCTTCCAAGGCCCAGCTCTTTAAAATGAGATTGTTCCAGAGCTCCTTAGCTTACAACTAATTGTTTCCTAAGTGACAATGGTTTCCCTTTTGTTTGGTTACAGCGATTGAGCAATGGCTCTAATTGCTTGAATTGATCTTAAGATTTCCATAGTCACAGGTATCAACATCCTCATTGACAGGGAGGGGCTCACGGGAGAAGCACCCCAGCCCTGCCACCTTGGTGTTTGGCCAGTCCCCAGCTCCATCCCCTGCTCTGGGCGCTTCCCCCGGCTGCCACCAGCCCCTCCTTTATCAGGCCGGGGTGGTGGGAGATAGGGAGGGAGGCCGACACGCCCTCCAGTGGCAGCGTGCTGGAAACAGTCCCACTGGTGCTGTTAGATCAGAGCGCTGGGAAAATGCCTCCAGCTCCCCGGCCCACCAGCGCAGCGGGCTGGGGCTGGGGGGCTGCAGAGCTGTTGAAAAGCACAGAAGGAGGAGCCGTGTCGGAGCTGAAGTGTTTCGCTAGCAGGCTGCAGGGCTGGCTGCTGCCTCCCAGGGTACCGGGGCTTGTCAGGGCTCTGACCAGCAGCCCTAGGAAGGCTGCTTTGGCATCTGACCCTGCAGTCCGTCTCCATCCATAGGCTTCACTGCCTTTTTTCCCCAGCTGGTAAGAAAACTCACTTCTCCCTCCCTCCCTCTCCCAGGCCACCGGTGGCCAGAGGTCTCAGCTGGCTGGAAACATGCTGGTTGGGTATTTGAGCTCCTTCGCAGGAGCTCTGGTATCCACACAGACCTCTCTAATAGCTATCTGCATGTTTTAGTTAAGATTTAGTTTTAACTCCCACCATATACTTTTCTTCAAAAGGCTGTGTTTCCACAGACTGTTGCTTTTCTCAGTGGTTGCCCTCTAAAAGGGAAAAAAAAAAGAGAGACAAACTGCCAAGAACCATGAAAGGAAGCTTAGGAGCCCTGCTTATTTCTCCACTCCCAGAACCTCTCACCTCACTCACGCCGGTCCCCCTTGTTACCGCTCAAAGGGCAATAACAACTTTCCAAACAGAAATGCAGTTTAGAAAGCCAACATTGGTTTATTCAGCGCTGGGTGCATGGGGGATCTCTCCTCCTAACATGCACACCTAGCCTTTCATCCCTTATACGTTTATACACTTAGGTTACAAAACCATTACAAAATCACATTTCCATCACATAGTTACCTTATTGTTACCTGACCGTAACCCCCATTCCCCGTCCCCCTGTGCTGCTGAGGGGGGGCGGAGGTTGAAGCCGGGAGTGAAGTTGAGCCCGGGAAGATGGGAGGGGTGGGGGCAGGTGTTTTCAGATTTGACTTTATTTCTCATTCCTCTCCTCTGTTTCGCTTAGTAAGAAGTTAGATGAATTTCCTCTCTAAGTTCAGTCTGTTTTGCTCGTGACGATAATTAGTGAGTGATCTCTCCCTGTCCTTATCTCGCCCCAGAAGCTTTTTGCTATACTTTTTCTCTCTCCCCTGTCTGGTGAACAAGGGACATGATAGAGCGGCTCTGGTGGGCACCTGGCCCCCAGCCAGGGTCAACCCACCACACCTGGCAACTCCATGTGGGACACCAAAGGTATTTGCACTACAGCGCAGTCTGCAGTAAAGAAAACTGGCCTTGCGCTTTGATTCCAACACCGCATCCTCAAACAAAACGAGGCTGTTCCCTTTGAGGAACAGGGATGGAAATCTCACCTGCCATCCCAAAGGTATGCTGTGGCATTGCTTCACTTTTGGCCCCTTTCCTCAGGCTTGGGAACTCTTTTGCAGAGCCTGCTTCTTCCTCTTTGTAACAGGCGATGTCTGGGGTTCCACAGGTTGCTTCGTTGTGGGGCACCACCCGTACCCCTGGATTTGCCTTCATCAATGCATCCTTGTACTAGGAAAGAAACGGAAAATTACCAGGCGTGCCGGTGATGACATGATACTATCCACAGGGCAACAGAGCGCGCTGCTTGTAAGACAATTTAATACAGGAAATAATCCTTCCACACCTTGAGTTTTTCACAGTTTCATCACGTGCTTTGAGTTGGACCAGGATATCCTTCACTGAGGTTGAAAGTTAATCCTGAATCTGCAGCTAAAAAGTTACAAATTGTTTTTCATAGTTCCACCGTTAAGAATGTTCCAGATAGTTTTTCACAGTTCAGGATGTCACAGAGAGTTTTGTAAATAGCGGCTAGGGACTCCTGAGGATGGCCATTGTCCAGTGCTACCATTCTGTCAGTTCCTATTTACCCAGACAAGGTGTCAAGGAAGACGTGCTTGTCAAGAGGTAGAAGCACAACCCATACATCGTTAGTCTGATCAACAGACCCTGAAGAACCATTTGGGAGTGCCAGAAGTATTGAGAAACTAGGGGAAAGGTAATTTGGGCCAGGGTCTCCGCAACCACCGACCCACGAGCCCCCTACCCAAATTATACCACCTACCCAAAGATAAAGGCCGAGAAAAGAACCGAGCATGCCTTCTAGTTTGCATCCTAGCAGAAGAAATCTGAACCAATCGTTGTAATTGGGAGTCTCCTAATTTGGAAGGTTTGTGTATAAATATGACAGGGAACGGGCATCAGGTGTGCTTGATTTGTGGAAATCCACCCAGCACCCAGGCCTCAATAAAAAGCAATATGTCTCCTACGTGTGTGAGAAGTGGCGTAGTGTACACGGCGTAACGAATCCGCTGTTTGGACAACAAGCTGATGTCTGGGAAGCCGAAATCTGCCATTAGGACAAGGGCTACTCGTCCAGAGTAGCTGTTGGGCTGTACGCTGTTGGGGCGGGGCGGAACACGCGGAGACCCCACATTCCTTCCTGGGAGACGCCAGAGAGTCCTTAGCAGCCAACAGCCAGAACGCAGCACGGCGCCGCCACCACTGCAGCTCCCACCGCGCAGCCCCCGGGACCCCCCGGCACCCCGGCTCCCGCAGATTTTTCTCCTTCCCCAAACCTTCTACCCCCAAGGTAGGCACCCACCCCGACCCCTGCAGCCCGGGGACGCTCTTGGGGGCAAGAGCGGAGGTGACCGCCGGCCATCGCTCCTGTCTCTCTTCCAGGCTCAGCCAACCTGTGCCCACTGCCCCGCCAGCAGCAGCCCTTCCCCGCAGCCTGGGCACCCTCACTGCACGTGGCACCCCAGGGCCCCCAGGCACTACCACCACCAGGTACGGCACCCCGGCTGCTCTGCCACCCCGGCGCCTTCGCCATCCCCGGCCCCCCGCGCACGCCCAGCATCCCCATCAGCCCTGTCCCCAGGGCACTTTTGGCACAGGGCTTCAGCAAGCCCAGGCAAGCGTCCCTGCTCTCGCCTGGCTCATGCGTGCCCAGGAAATCCAAGTCCCAGAGAATTTCCCCAATGCTTGGGGCCATCTCTCCCGCTTCACCTCCTAGAAGCCAGGTGAACCAACATCCCCCCTGGGCCGTGACTGCCCCCCCCCCCTCCCCAGCCCCTCTGCTGGCCCCCACAACCAAGCCCCTGGGGACCCGGATGGAGACTTTGCAGTCTCTGAGGAGGAGCTTCTCAAAGAGGCCCGAAGGCTCTTTGGTGTCTCCCTGGATGCAGGGGGGGGGTCAGTCAGGATGGTTTGGGCAGCAGCCCTGTGCCTGGGGAGCTTGGTGGCACCGGCACAAACACCCCCCCACTGTGACTTTGCCTCGCTCTCCCTGCCCAAGGAGCTGCTCACCCTGCCCAAGGAGCTGCTCACCCCCGACTACAGCATCCCTGAGACCACCGACGCCATGCTCATCCTGGGAGAGTTCTACACCATCGGGATGCAGCCCCAGGAGCCGTGGGGGGCTGCGGGGATGGCCCTGCCACCGTCCCAGGCTGCCGCCTGCGAGAAGCGGGGGAAGAAGTGGGGGCAGAGCGCCTTGCCAAAGCCAGACAGCAAGCGCAGGGCTCTGGCAGGCAGCACGCGGGTGGCAGGGGGGGGAAGTAGAGCCCGAGCAGGGATGAGGTGGAGGTGGGGGGAGTGGGGGATGGGGGAGGAGGGGTGGTGTATTTGGGGGGTGGGAGGGAGGGGGGGGAGTGAGGGGGGGGGGAAGGAGGGAGGAGGGGGAGGGAGGGAGGGAGGGGGGTTAGAGTAGCTTTGATGGGACCTTTCCTTTTGTGTTTTGTCAATTAAAAGCTGTTCCTCCAGAACCGCTCTGTGCCTTTCTCCTTGGCTCTTTGAAGACTCCGGTCACTTTTCTGCTAGGCACAGGGGCCCAAATCTCTGCTTTAAATGCCGATACCGCAGGCCGGAGTGGGATCGTCCCTGATTCATAACAGATATGGGTTACCGATGTATTTGGATATGGCAAACCCCAACCTACAGCCCGAGTAAAGTGCTGGTTGCTGGCAGACACCACCCCCACCGAGACCACTATGGTGTTGGCAGTGCTCCCCACCAATACTCTGGGATCGGATTTAGTGAAGGGGAAGTCCTGGACGGACTCGGCAGGGAGGCAGTGGAAGTTTGGGGTTCCGTCAACCCTGATAAGGCTTTTTACAGACTGCCCCTACGCTTCCCCCGATTAAACTCGTGAGTGTGAAAGGCTGTCCCTTACCACGGGGAGAGAGAGGGAGGGAATCGCTCCGCTGATGAAAGAGCTGCAGGAACAGGGGGTAAGTATTCAAACTCAGTCCCCTCATAACTCCCCAGTGTGGCCAGTTTGCAAACCAAACGGGAAGTGGCGGCTAACCATCGATTAGTGGCGCTTCAAGGCAGGCACTAGTCCCCTGACAGCGGCCCTGCCTAATACAGCCCAACTGATTGTCACCATCCTGTTACCGGAAAGCGGCAGGAGAATTCACTCTCTAAGACTTATTCGGAAGGTTTGGAAAGCAGGCACTCTTTACTGCAGCGCTGGGTGCACGGCTTGAGAGCTTGCACAACTCGACCTCCCCATCCTCCCCTCGTTCTCCCTGCAATAGCACTGAATTTCTCATTTCCACCAAAAGAGTCCCCTTCATCAGAAACATCCTCCTCGTCCGCTCCTCCGTATTGGACGCACCATTGACTCATACTACACGCCGAACAACAACGCTTACAGAGTTTCTGATTATCTTTTGCCCAGGTCAGAACCAAAGGATCTCTCCCTATTCATTTACATTCCCTGCTCCATTCAGGATGATCTCGTAAAGCAGAGAATAAATCAACATGGGGAACTTCATCCCATTTTCCTTCCCCTCTTAAGAATAACAACAACTGGAACAGAGTATCCTAAAAGTCCCATTAACCAGCCACTTTTCTCCCTCCTTCAGTCCCCACAATGGCCACCACTGATTACAATAGTTGATTAGATCCTCTCTCTTTGCCACTCCTCCTGGGGGTCCTGCTATTTGCTTCCAATTTAATAAAATGCACCCAAGAGGACATTTCTTTCCCATCAATTCCCTTTTAGAAGTTCCAGTTCCCAGTTTAAAAACAGGGCACTAAAACAATTTCACCCCAGCTTTTTACAACAATACTACACACTTACAAACACTACAGCAACAAACACAAAACCACGCCATTATGATCACGGCCGTATTCAACGTTCAACAGACAAACTTCTGAGCTTCCCTTTCGGGAAGGAGACTCACCCTTCAGTTTCAATCAAAGGGTACTTTCCCTTTGCCCCAGGGATACGGCCCAACCCCGCGCAGCTTTCGCTACGACCCACGGACAGGCAACAGAAAATAATACTGAAAGAATGCCTTTGCCTTGTTGATGGTCCTTGCTCAGAATTCTTTGGTCCGGGGATCGCAGGTTCTCCCCGAGAATCCCTCGGTGACGGCTGGAGGTCCTGCGATCCCTCGGATCCGCCCATGTTCCAGAGCAGTGTCCCATCTGCGGTGCCAAAATCTGTTACCAGAAAGCGGCAAAATAGTTCACTCTCTAAGGCTTATTTGGAAGCTTTAGAAAGCAGGCATTCTTTATTGCAGCGCTGGGTGCACGGGGGATAACTCCACCTAAGGGGCACACCCAAAAGACAAAACTAGCAAGTATTTCTACTATGTTCATAGACATATTCAGTATCTTTCCCAGTAGTGCTTATCACAGGCAGGGATCTTCCTTGGGAACTCGTTAGCATATGCTAAGGTCTTTCCCCCATGTTTGTTGACACCCCCCCGGGGGGTCTTCAGACTCACTCCTGGTATCACATATACCTTATCCCTCAAGGCCCGTTTTGGGATCACCTTGTAACTCTCTTCTCTTTTTTTGCACATCTGTTCTTCCAAGGCCCAGCTCTTTAAAATGAGATTGTTCCAGAGCTCCTTAGCTTACAACTAATTGTTTCCTAAGTGACAATGGTTTCCCTTTTGTTTGGTTACAGCGATTGAGCAATGGCTCTAATTGCTTGAATTGATCTTAAGATTTCCATAGTCACAGGTATCAACATCCTCATTGACAGGGAGGGGCTCACGGGAGAAGCACCCCAGCCCTGCCACCTTGGTGTTTGGCCAGTCCCCAGCTCCATCCCCTGCTCTGGGCGCTTCCCCCGGCTGCCACCAGCCCCTCCTTTATCAGGCCGGGGTGGTGGGAGATAGGGAGGGAGGCCGACACGCCCTCCAGTGGCAGCGTGCTGGAAACAGTCCCACTGGTGCTGTTAGATCAGAGCGCTGGGAAAATGCCTCCAGCTCCCCGGCCCACCAGCGCAGCGGGCTGGGGCTGGGGGGCTGCAGAGCTGTTGAAAAGCACAGAAGGAGGAGCCGTGTCGGAGCTGAAGTGTTTCGCTAGCAGGCTGCAGGGCTGGCTGCTGCCTCCCAGGGTACCGGGGCTTGTCAGGGCTCTGACCAGCAGCCCTAGGAAGGCTGCTTTGGCATCTGACCCTGCAGTCCGTCTCCATCCATAGGCTTCACTGCCTTTTTTCCCCAGCTGGTAAGAAAACTCACTTCTCCCTCCCTCCCTCTCCCAGGCCACCGGTGGCCAGAGGTCTCAGCTGGCTGGAAACATGCTGGTTGGGTATTTGAGCTCCTTCGCAGGAGCTCTGGTATCCACACAGACCTCTCTAATAGCTATCTGCATGTTTTAGTTAAGATTTAGTTTTAACTCCCACCATATACTTTTCTTCAAAAGGCTGTGTTTCCACAGACTGTTGCTTTTCTCAGTGGTTGCCCTCTAAAAGGGAAAAAAAAAAGAGAGACAAACTGCCAAGAACCATGAAAGGAAGCTTAGGAGCCCTGCTTATTTCTCCACTCCCAGAACCTCTCACCTCACTCACGCCGGTCCCCCTTGTTACCGCTCAAAGGGCAATAACAACTTTCCAAACAGAAATGCAGTTTAGAAAGCCAACATTGGTTTATTCAGCGCTGGGTGCATGGGGGATCTCTCCTCCTAACATGCACACCTAGCCTTTCATCCCTTATACGTTTATACACTTAGGTTACAAAACCATTACAAAATCACATTTCCATCACATAGTTACCTTATTGTTACCTGACCGTAACCCCCCATTCCCCGTCCCCCTGTGCTGCTGAGGGGGGGCGGAGGTTGAAGCCGGGAGTGAAGTTGAGCCCGGGAAGATGGGAGGGGTGGGGGCAGGTGTTTTCAGATTTGACTTTATTTCTCATTCCTCTCCTCTGTTTCGCTTAGTAAGAAGTTAGATGAATTTCCTCTCTAAGTTCAGTCTGTTTTGCTCGTGACGATAATTAGTGAGTGATCTCTCCCTGTCCTTATCTCGCCCCAGAAGCTTTTTGCTATACTTTTTCTCTCTCCCCTGTCTGGTGAACAAGGGACATGATAGAGCGGCTCTGGTGGGCACCTGGCCCCCAGCCAGGGTCAACCCACCACACCTGGCAACTCCATGTGGGACACCAAAGGTATTTGCACTACAGCGCAGTCTGCAGTAAAGAAAACTGGCCTTGCGCTTTGATTCCAACACCGCATCCTCAAACAAAACGAGGCTGTTCCCTTTGAGGAACAGGGATGGAAATCTCACCTGCCATCCCAAAGTTATGCTGTGGCATTGCTTCACTTTTGGCCCCTTTCCTCAGGCTTGGGAACTCTTTTGCAGAGCCTGCTTCTTCCTCTTTGTAACAGGCGATGTCTGGGGTTCCACAGGTTGCTTCGTTGTGGGGCACCACCCGTACCCCTGGATTTGCCTTCATCAATGCATCCTTGTACTAGGAAAGAAACGGAAAATTACCAGGCGTGCCGGTGATGACATGATACTATCCACAGGGCAACAGAGCGCGCTGCTTGTAAGACAATTTAATACAGGAAATAATCCTTCCACACCTTGAGTTTTTCACAGTTTCATCACGTGCTTTGAGTCGGACCAGGATATCCTTCACTGAGGTTGAAAGTTAATCCTGAATCTGCAGCTAAAAAGTTACAAATTGTTTTTCATAGTTCCACCGTTAAGAATGTTCCAGATAGTTTTTCACAGTTCAGGATGTCACAGAGAGTTTTGTAAATAGCGGCTAGGGACTCCTGAGGATGGCCATTGTCCAGTGCTACCATTCTGTCAGTTCCTATTTACCCAGACAAGGTGTCAAGGAAGACGTGCTTGTCAAGAGGTAGAAGCACAACCCATACATCGTTAGTCTGATCAACAGACCCTGAAGAACCATTTGGGAGTGCCAGAAGTATTGAGAAACTAGGGGAAAGGTAATTTGGGCCAGGGTCTCCGCAACCACCGACCCACGAGCCCCCTACCCAAATTATACCACCTACCCAAAGATAAAGGCCGAGAAAAGAACCGAGCATGCCTTCTAGTTTGCATCCTAGCAGAAGAAATCTGAACCAATCGTTGTAATTGGGAGTCTCCTAATTTGGAAGGTTTGTGTATAAATATGACAGGGAACGGGCATCAGGTGTGCTTGATTTGTGGAAATCCACCCAGCACCCAGGCCTCAATAAAAAGCAATATGTCTCCTACGTGTGTGAGAAGTGGCTTAGTGTACACGGCGTAACGAATCCGCTGTTTGGACAACAAGCTGATGTCTGGGAAGCCGAAATCTGCCATTAGGACAAGGGCTACTCGTCCAGAGTAGCTGTTGGGCTGTACGCTGTTGGGGCGGGGCGGAACACGCGGAGACCCCACATTCCTTCCTGGGAGACGCCAGAGAGTCCTTAGCAGCCAACAGCCAGAACGCAGCACGGCGCCGCCACCACTGCAGCTCCCACCGCGCAGCCCCCGGGACCCCCCGGCACCCCGGCTCCCGCAGATTTTTCTCCTTCCCCAAACCTTCTACCCCCAAGGTAGGCACCCACCCCGACCCCTGCAGCCCGGGGACGCTCTTGGGGGCAAGAGCGGAGGTGACCGCCGGCCATCGCTCCTGTCTCTCTTCCAGGCTCAGCCAACCTGTGCCCACTGCCCCGCCAGCAGCAGCCCTTCCCCGCAGCCTGGGCACCCTCACTGCACGTGGCACCCCAGGGCCCCCAGGCACTACCACCACCAGGTACGGCACCCCGGCTGCTCTGCCACCCCGGCGCCTTCGCCATCCCCGGCCCCCGCGCACGCCCAGCATCCCCATCAGCCCTGTCCCCAGGGCACTTTTGGCACAGGGCTTCAGCAAGCCCAGGCAAGCGTCCCTGCTCTCGCCTGGCTCATGCGTGCCCAGGAAATCCAAGTCCCAGAGAATTTCCCCAATGCTTGGGGCCATCTCTCCCGCTTCACCTCCTAGAAGCCAGGTGAACCAACATCCCCCCTGGGCCGTGACCGCCCCCCCCCCCCCAGCCCCTCTGCTGGCCCCCACAACCAAGCCCCTGGGGACCCGGATGGAGACTTTGCAGTCTCTGAGGAGGAGCTTCTCAAAGAGGCCCGAAGGCTCTTTGGTGTCTCCCTGGATGCAGGGGGGGGGGTCAGTCAGGATGGTTTGGGCAGCAGCCCTGTGCCTGGGGAGCTTGGTGGCACCGGCACAAACACCCCCCACTGTGACTTTGCCTCGCTCTCCCTGCCCAAGGAGCTGCTCACCCTGCCCAAGGAGCTGCTCACCCCCCGACTACAGCATCCCTGAGACCACCGACGCCATGCTCATCCTGGGAGAGTTCTACACCATCGGGATGCAGCCCCAGGAGCCGTGGGGGGCTGCGGGGATGGCCCTGCCACCGTCCCAGGCTGCCGCCTGCGAGAAGCGGGGGAAGAAGCGGGGGCAGAGCGCCTTGCCAAAGCCAGACAGCAAGCGCAGGGCTCTGGCAGGCAGCACGCGGGTGGCAGGGGGGGGAAGTAGAGCCCGAGCAGGGATGAGGTGGAGGTGGGGGGAGTGGGGGATGGGGGAGGAGGGGTGGTGTATTTGGGGGGTGGGAGGGAGGGGGGGGAGTGAGGGGGGGGGGAAGGAGGGAGGAGGGGGAGGGAGGGAGGGAGGGGGGTTAGAGTAGCTTTGATGGGACCTTTCCTTTTGTGTTTTGTCAATTAAAAGCTGTTCCTCCAGAACCGCTCTGTGCCTTTCTCCTTGGCTCTTTGAAGACTCCGGTCACTTTTCTGCTAGGCACAGGGGCCCAAATCTCTGCTTTAAATGCCGATACCGCAGGCCGGAGTGGGATCGTCCCTGATTCATAACAGATATGGGTTACCGATGTATTTGGATATGGCAAACCCCAACCTACAGCCCGAGTAAAGTGCTGGTTGCTGGCAGACACCACCCCCCACCGAGACCACTATGGTGTTGGCAGTGCTCCCCACCAATACTCTGGGATCGGATTTAGTGAAGGGGAAGTCCTGGACGGACTCGGCAGGGAGGCACTGGAAGTTTGGGGTTCCGTCAACCCTGATAAGGCTTTTTACAGACTGCCCCTACGCTTCCCCCCGATTAAACTCGTGAGTGTGAAAGGCTGTCCCTTACCACGGGGAGAGAGAGGGAGGGAATCGCTCCGCTGATGAAAGAGCTGCAGGAACAGGGGGGTAAGTATTCAAACTCAGTCCCCTCATAACTCCCCAGTGTGGCCAGTTTGCAAACCAAACGGGAAGTGGCGGCTAACCATCGATTAGTGGCGCTTCAAGGCAGGCACTAGTCCCCTGACAGCGGCCCTGCCTAATACAGCCCAACTGATTGTCACCATCCTGTTACCGGAAAGCGGCAGGAGAATTCACTCTCTAAGACTTATTCGGAAGGTTTGGAAAGCAGGCACTCTTTACTGCAGCGCTGGGTGCACGGCTTGAGAGCTTGCACAACTCGACCTCCCCATCCTCCCCTCGTTCTCCCTGCAATAGCACTGAATTTCTCATTTCCACCAAAAGAGTCCCCTTCATCAGAAACATCCTCCTCGTCCGCTCCTCCGTATTGGACGCACCATTGACTCATACTACACGCCGAACAACAACGCTTACAGAGTTTCTGATTATCTTTTGCCCAGGTCAGAACCAAAGGATCTCTCCCTATTCATTTACATTCCCTGCTCCATTCAGGATGATCTCGTAAAGCAGAGAATAAATCAACATGGGGAACTTCATCCCATTTTCCTTCCCCTCTTAAGAATAACAACAACTGGAACAGAGTATCCTAAAAGTCCCATTAACCAGCCACTTTTCTCCCTCCTTCAGTCCCCACAATGGCCACCACTGATTACAATAGTTGATTAGATCCTCTCTCTTTGCCACTCCTCCTGGGGGTCCTGCTATTTGCTTCCAATTTAATAAAATGCACCCAAGAGGACATTTCTTTCCCATCAATTCCCTTTTAGAAGTTCCAGTTCCCAGTTTAAAAACAGGGCACTAAAACAATTTCACCCCAGCTTTTTACAACAATACTACACACTTACAAACACTACAGCAACAAACACAAAACCACGCCATTATGATCACGGCCGTATTCAACGTTCAACAGACAAACTTCTGAGCTTCCCTTTCGGGAAGGAGACTCACCCTTCAGTTTCAATCAAAGGGTACTTTCCCTTTGCCCCAGGGATACGGCCCAACCCCGCGCAGCTTTCGCTACGACCCACGGACAGGCAACAGAAAATAATACTGAAAGAATGCCTTTGCCTTGTTGATGGTCCTTGCTCAGAATTCTTTGGTCCGGGGATCGCAGGTTCTCCCCGAGAATCCCTCGGTGACGGCTGGAGGTCCTGCGATCCCTCGGATCCGCCCATGTTCCAGAGCAGTGTCCCATCTGCGGTGCCAAAATCTGTTACCAGAAAGCGGCAAAATAGTTCACTCTCTAAGGCTTATTTGGAAGCTTTAGAAAGCAGGCATTCTTTATTGCAGCGCTGGGTGCACGGGGGATAACTCCACCTAAGGGGCACACCCAAAAGACAAAACTAGCAAGTATTTCTACTATGTTCATAGACATATTCAGTATCTTTCCCAGTAGTGCTTATCACAGGCAGGGATCTTCCTTGGGAACTCGTTAGCATATGCTAAGGTCTTTCCCCCATGTTTGTTGACACCCCCCCCGGGGGGTCTTCAGACTCACTCCTGGTATCACATATACCTTATCCCTCAAGGCCCGTTTTGGGATCACCTTGTAACTCTCTTCTCTTTTTTTGCACATCTGTTCTTCCAAGGCCCAGCTCTTTAAAATGAGATTGTTCCAGAGCTCCTTAGCTTACAACTAATTGTTTCCTAAGTGACAATGGTTTCCCTTTTGTTTGGTTACAGCGATTGAGCAATGGCTCTAATTGCTTGAATTGATCTTAAGATTTCCATAGTCACAGGTATCAACATCCTCATTGACAGGGAGGGGCTCACGGGAGAAGCACCCCAGCCCTGCCACCTTGGTGTTTGGCCAGTCCCCAGCTCCATCCCCTGCTCTGGGCGCTTCCCCCGGCTGCCACCAGCCCCTCCTTTATCAGGCCGGGGTGGTGGGAGATAGGGAGGGAGGCCGACACGCCCTCCAGTGGCAGCGTGCTGGAAACAGTCCCACTGGTGCTGTTAGATCAGAGCGCTGGGAAAATGCCTCCAGCTCCCCGGCCCACCAGCGCAGCGGGCTGGGGCTGGGGGGCTGCAGAGCTGTTGAAAAGCACAGAAGGAGGAGCCGTGTTGGAGCTGAAGTGTTTCGCTAGCAGGCTGCAGGGCTGGCTGCTGCCTCCCAGGGTACCGGGGCTTGTCAGGGCTCTGACCAGCAGCCCTAGGAAGGCTGCTTTGGCATCTGACCCTGCAGTCCGTCTCCATCCATAGGCTTCACTGCCTTTTTTTCCCCAGCTGGTAAGAAAACTCACTTCTCCCTCCCTCCCTCTCCCAGGCCACCGGTGGCCAGAGGTCTCAGCTGGCTGGAAACATGCTGGTTGGGTATTTGAGCTCCTTCGCAGGAGCTCTGGTATCCACACAGACCTCTCTAATAGCTATCTGCATGTTTTAGTTAAGATTTAGTTTTAACTCCCACCATATACTTTTCTTCAAAAGGCTGTGTTTCCACAGACTGTTGCTTTTCTCAGTGGTTGCCCTCTAAAAGGGAAAAAAAAAAAGAGAGACAAACTGCCAAGAACCATGAAAGGAAGCTTAGGAGCCCTGCTTATTTCTCCACTCCCAGAACCTCTCACCTCACTCACGCCGGTCCCCCTTGTTACCGCTCAAAGGGCAATAACAACTTTCCAACAGAAATGCAGTTTAGAAAGCCAACATTGGTTTATTCAGCGCTGGGTGCATGGGGGATCTCTCCTCCTAACATGCACACCTAGCCTTTCATCCCTTATACGTTTATACACTTAGGTTACAAAACCATTACAAAATCACATTCCATCACATAGTTACCTTATTGTTACCTGACCGTAACCCCCATTCCCCGTCCCCCTGTGCTGCTGAGGGGGGGCGGAGGTTGAAGCCGGGAGTGAAGTTGAGCCCGGGAAGATGGGAGGGGTGGGGGCAGGTGTTTTCAGATTTGACTTTATTTCTCATTCCTCTCCTCTGTTTCGCTTAGTAAGAAGTTAGATGAATTTCCTCTCTAAGTTCAGTCTGTTTTGCTCGTGACGATAATTAGTGAGTGATCTCTCCCTGTCCTTATCTCGCCCCAGAAGCTTTTTGCTATACTTTTTCTCTCTCCCCTGTCTGGTGAACAAGGGACATGATAGAGCGGCTCTGGTGGGCACCTGGCCCCCAGCCAGGGTCAACCCACCACACCTGGCAACTCCATGTGGGACACCAAAGGTATTTGCACTACAGCGCAGTCTGCAGTAAAGAAAACTGGCCTTGCGCTTTGATTCCAACACCGCATCCTCAAACAAAACGAGGCTGTTCCCTTTGAGGAACAGGGATGGAAATCTCACCTGCCATCCCAAAGGTATGCTGTGGCATTGCTTCACTTTTGGCCCCTTTCCTCAGGCTTGGGAACTCTTTTGCAGAGCCTGCTTCTTCCTCTTTGTAACAGGCGATGTCTGGGGTTCCACAGGTTGCTTCGTTGTGGGGCACCACCCGTACCCCTGGATTTGCCTTCATCAATGCATCCTTGTACTAGGAAAGAAACGGAAAATTACCAGGCGTGCCGGTGATGACATGATACTATCCACAGGGCAACAGAGCGCGCTGCTTGTAAGACAATTTAATACAGGAAATAATCCTTCCACACCTTGAGTTTTTCACAGTTTCATCACGTGCTTTGAGTCGGACCAGGATATCCTTCACTGAGGTTGAAAGTTAATCCTGAATCTGCAGCTAAAAAGTTACAAATTGTTTTTCATAGTTCCACCGTTAAGAATGTTCCAGATAGTTTTTCACAGTTCAGGATGTCACAGAGAGTTTTGTAAATAGCGGCTAGGGACTCCTGAGGATGGCCATTGTCCAGTGCTACCATTCTGTCAGTTCCTATTTACCCAGACAAGGTGTCAAGGACGACGTGCTTGTCAAGAGGTAGAAGCACAACCCATACATCGTTAGTCTGATCAACAGACCCTGAAGAACCATTTGGGAGTGCCAGAAGTATTGAGAAACTAGGGGAAAGGTAATTTGGGCCAGGGTCTCCGCAACCACCGACCCACGAGCCCCCTACCCAAATTATACCACCTACCCAAAGATAAAGGCCGAGAAAAGAACCGAGCATGCCTTCTAGTTTGCATCCTAGCAGAAGAAATCTGAACCAATCGTTGTAATTGGGAGTCTCCTAATTTGGAAGGTTTGTGTATAAATATGACAGGGAACGGGCATCAGGTGTGCTTGATTTGTGGAAATCCACCCAGCACCCAGGCCTCAATAAAAAGCAATATGTCTCCTACGTGTGTGAGAAGTGGCTTAGTGTACACGGCGTAACGAATCCGCTGTTTGGACAACAAGCTGATGTCTGGGAAGCCGAAATCTGCCATTAGGACAAGGGCTACTCGTCCAGAGTAGCTGTTGGGCTGTACGCTGTTGGGGCGGGGCGGAACACGCGGAGACCCCACATTCCTTCCTGGGAGACGCCAGAGAGTCCTTAGCAGCCAACAGCCAGAACGCAGCACGGCGCCGCCACCACTGCAGCTCCCACCGCGCAGCCCCCGGGACCCCCCGGCACCCCGGCTCCCGCAGATTTTTCTCCTTCCCCAAACCTTCTACCCCCAAGGTAGGCACCCACCCCGACCCCTGCAGCCCGGGGACGCTCTTGGGGGCAAGAGCGGAGGTGACCGCCGGCCATCGCTCCGGTCTCTCTTCCAGGCTCAGCCAACCTGTGCCCACTGCCCCGCCAGCAGCAGCCCTTCCCCGCAGCCTGGCCACCCTCACTGCACGTGGCACCCCAGGGCCCCCAGGCACTACCACCACCAGGTACGGCACCCCGGCTGCTCTGCCACCCCGGCGCCTTCGCCATCCCCGGCCCCCGCGCACGCCCAGCATCCCCATCAGCCCTGTCCCCAGGGCACTTTTGGCACAGGGCTTCAGCAAGCCCAGGCAAGCGTCCCTGCTCTCGCCTGGCTCATGCGTGCCCAGGAAATCCAAGTCCCAGAGAATTTCCCCAATGCTTGGGGCCATCTCTCCCGCTTCACCTCCTAGAAGCCAGGTGAACCAACATCCCCCCTGGGCCGTGACTGCCCCCCCCCCCCTCCCCAGCCCCTCTGCTGGCCCCCACAACCAAGCCCCTGGGGACCCGGATGGAGACTTTGCAGTCTCTGAGGAGGAGCTTCTCAAAGAGGCCCGAAGGCTCTTTGGTGTCTCCCTGGATGCAGGGGGGGGTCAGTCAGGATGGTTTGGGCAGCAGCCCTGTGCCTGGGGAGCTTGGTGGCACCGGCACAAACACCCCCCACTGTGACTTTGCCTCGCTCTCCCTGCCCAAGGAGCTGCTCACCCTGCCCAAGGAGCTGCTCACCCCCGACTACAGCATCCCTGAGACCACCGACGCCATGCTCATCCTGGGAGAGTTCTACACCATCGGGATGCAGCCCCAGGAGCCGTGGGGGGCTGCGGGGATGGCCCTGCCGCCGTCCCAGGCTGCCGCCTGCGAGAAGCGGGGGAAGAAGCGGGGGCAGAGCGCCTTGCCAAAGCCAGACAGCAAGCGCAGGGCTCTGGCAGGCAGCACGCGGGTGGCAGGGGGGGAAGTAGAGCCCGAGCAGGGATGAGGTGGAGGTGGGGGGAGTGGGGGATGGGGGAGGAGGGGTGGTGTATTTGGGGGGTGGGAGGGAGGGGGGGGAGTGAGGGGGGGGGGGAAGGAGGGAGGAGGGGGAGGGAGGGAGGGAGGGGGGGTTAGAGTAGCTTTGATGGGACCTTTCCTTTTGTGTTTTGTCAATTAAAAGCTGTTCCTCCAGAACCGCTCTGTGCCTTTCTCCTTGGCTCTTTGAAGACTCCGGTCACTTTTCTGCTAGGCACAGGGGCCCAAATCTCTGCTTTAAATGCCGATACCGCAGGCCGGAGTGGGATCCTCCCTGATTCATAACAGATATGGGTTACCGATGTATTTGGATATGGCAAACCCCAACCTACAGCCCGAGTAAAGTGCTGGTTGCTGGCAGACACCACCCCCACCGAGACCACTATGGTGTTGGCAGTGCTCCCCACCAATACTCTGGGATCGGATTTAGTGAAGGGGAAGTCCTGGACGGACTCGGCAGGGAGGCAGTGGAAGTTTGGGGTTCCGTCAACCCTGATAAGGCTTTTTACAGACTGCCCCTACGCTTCCCCCGATTAAACTCGTGAGTGTGAAAGGCTGTCCCTTACCACGGGGAGAGAGAGGGAGGGAATCGCTCCGCTGATGAAAGAGCTGCAGGAACAGGGGGTAAGTATTCAAACTCAGTCCCCTCATAACTCCCCAGTGTGGCCAGTTTGCAAACCAAACGGGAAGTGGCGGCTAACCATCGATTAGTGGCGCTTCAAGGCAGGCACTAGTCCCCTGACAGTGGCCCTGCCTAATACAGCCCAACTGATTGTCACCATCCTGTTACCGGAAAGCGGCAGGAGAATTCACTCTCTAAGACTTATTCGGAAGGTTTGGAAAGCAGGCACTCTTTACTGCAGCGCTGGGTGCACGGCTTGAGAGCTTGCACAACTCGACCTCCCCATCCTCCCCTCGTTCTCCCTGCAATAGCACTGAATTTCTCATTTCCACCAAAAGAGTCCCCTTCATCAGAAACATCCTCCTCGTCCGCTCCTCCGTATTGGACGCACCATTGACTCATACTACACGCCGAACAACAACGCTTACAGAGTTTCTGATTATCTTTTGCCCAGGTCAGAACCAAAGGATCTCTCCCTATTCATTTACATTCCCTGCTCCATTCAGGATGATCTCGTAAAGCAGAGAATAAATCAACATGGGGAACTTCATCCCATTTTCCTTCCCCTCTTAAGAATAACAACAACTGGAACAGAGTATCCTAAAAGTCCCATTAACCAGCCACTTTTCTCCCTCCTTCAGTCCCCACAATGGCCACCACTGATTACAATAGTTGATTAGATCCTCTCTCTTTGCCACTCCTCCTGGGGGTCCTGCTATTTGCTTCCAATTTAATAAAATGCACCCAAGAGGACATTTCTTTCCCATCAATTCCCTTTTAGAAGTTCCAGTTCCCAGTTTAAAAACAGGGCACTAAAACAATTTCACCCCAGCTTTTTACAACAATACTACACACTTACAAACACTACAGCAACAAACACAAAACCACGCCATTATGATCACGGCCGTATTCAACGTTCAACAGACAAACTTCTGAGCTTCCCTTTCGGGAAGGAGACTCACCCTTCAGTTTCAATCAAAGGGTACTTTCCCTTTGCCCCAGGGATACGGCCCAACCCCGCGCAGCTTTCGCTACGACCCACGGACAGGCAACAGAAAATAATACTGAAAGAATGCCTTTGCCTTGTTGATGGTCCTTGCTCAGAATTCTTTGGTCCGGGGATCGCAGGTTCTCCCCGAGAATCCCTCGGTGACGGCTGGAGGTCCTGCGATCCCTCGGATCCGCCCATGTTCCAGAGCAGTGTCCCATCTGCGGTGCCAAAATCTGTTACCAGAAAGCGGCAAATAGTTCACTCTCTAAGGCTTATTTGGAAGCTTTAGAAAGCAGGCATTCTTTATTGCAGCGCTGGGTGCACGGGGGATAACTCCACCTAAGGGGCACACCCAAAAGACAAAACTAGCAAGTATTTCTACTATGTTCATAGACATATTCAGTATCTTTCCCAGTAGTGCTTATCACAGGCAGGGATCTTCCTTGGGAACTCGTTAGCATATGCTAAGGTCTTTCCCCCATGTTTGTTGACACCCCCCCGGGGGGTCTTCAGACTCACTCCTGGTATCACATATACCTTATCCCTCAAGGCCCGTTTTGGGATCACCTTGTAACTCTCTTCTCTTTTTTTTGCACATCTGTTCTTCCAAGGCCCAGCTCTTTAAAATGAGATTGTTCCAGAGCTCCTTAGCTTACAACTAATTGTTTCCTAAGTGACAATGGTTTCCCTTTTGTTTGGTTACAGCGATTGAGCAATGGCTCTAATTGCTTGAATTGATCTTAAGATTTCCATAGTCACAGGTATCAACATCCTCATTGACAGGGAGGGGCTCACGGGAGAAGCACCCCAGCCCTGCCACCTTGGTGTTTGGCCAGTCCCCAGCTCCATCCCCTGCTCTGGGCGCTTCCCCCGGCTGCCACCAGCCCCTCCTTTATCAGGCCGGGGTGGTGGGAGATAGGGAGGGAGGCCGACACGCCCTCCAGTGGCAGCGTGCTGGAAACAGTCCCACTGGTGCTGTTAGATCAGAGCGCTGGGAAAATGCCTCCAGCTCCCCGGCCCACCAGCGCAGCGGGCTGGGGCTGGGGGGCTGCAGAGCTGTTGAAAAGCACAGAAGGAGGAGCCGTGTCGGAGCTGAAGTGTTTCGCTAGCAGGCTGCAGGGCTGGCTGCTGCCTCCCAGGGTACCGGGGCTTGTCAGGGCTCTGACCAGCAGCCCTAGGAAGGCTGCTTTGGCATCTGACCCTGCAGTCCGTCTCCATCCATAGGCTTCACTGCCTTTTTTCCCCAGCTGGTAAGAAAACTCACTTCTCCCTCCCTCCCTCTCCCAGGCCACCGGTGGCCAGAGGTCTCAGCTGGCTGGAAACATGCTGGTTGGGTATTTGAGCTCCTTCGCAGGAGCTCTGGTATCCACACAGACCTCTCTAATAGCTATCTGCATGTTTTAGTTAAGATTTAGTTTTAACTCCCACCATATACTTTTCTTCAAAAGGCTGTGTTTCCACAGACTGTTGCTTTTCTCAGTGGTTGCCCTCTAAAAGGGAAAAAAAAAAAGAGAGACAAACTGCCAAGAACCATGAAAGGAAGCTTAGGAGCCCTGCTTATTTCTCCACTCCCAGAACCTCTCACCTCACTCACGCCGGTCCCCCCTTGTTACCGCTCAAAGGGCATAACAACTTTCCAAACAGAAATGCAGTTTAGAAAGCCAACATTGGTTTATTCAGCGCTGGGTGCATGGGGGATCTCTCCTCCTAACATGCACACCTAGCCTTTCATCCCTTATACGTTTATACACTTAGGTTACAAAACCATTACAAAATCACATTTCCATCACATAGTTACCTTATTGTTACCTGACCGTAACCCCCATTCCCCGTCCCCCTGTGCTGCTGAGGGGGGGCGGAGGTTGAAGCCGGGAGTGAGTTGAGCCCGGGAAGATGGGAGGGGTGGGGGGCAGGTGTTTTCAGATTTGACTTTATTTCTCATTCCTCTCCTCTGTTTCGCTTAGTAAGAAGTTAGATGAATTTCCTCTCTAAGTTCAGTCTGTTTTGCTCGTGACGATAATTAGTGAGTGATCTCTCCCTGTCCTTATCTCGCCCCAGAAGCTTTTTGCTATACTTTTTCTCTCTCCCCTGTCTGGTGAACAAGGGACATGATAGAGCGGCTCTGGTGGGCACCTGGCCCCCAGCCAGGGTCAACCCACCACACCTGGCAACTCCATGTGGGACACCAAAGGTATTTGCACTACAGCGCAGTCTGCAGTAAAGAAAACTGGCCTTGCGCTTTGATTCCAACACCGCATCCTCAAACAAAACGAGGCTGTTCCCTTTGAGGAACAGGGATGGAAATCTCACCTGCCATCCCAAAGGTATGCTGTGGCATTGCTTCACTTTTGGCCCCTTTCCTCAGGCTTGGGAACTCTTTTGCAGAGCCTGCTTCTTCCTCTTTGTAACAGGCGATGTCTGGGGTTCCACAGGTTGCTTCGTTGTGGGGCACCACCCGTACCCCTGGATTTGCCTTCATCAATGCATCCTTGTACTAGGAAAGAAACGGAAAATTACCAGGCGTGCCGGTGATGACATGATACTATCCACAGGGCAACAGAGCGCGCTGCTTGTAAGACAATTTAATACAGGAAATAATCCTTCCACACCTTGAGTTTTTCACAGTTTCATCACGTGCTTTGAGTCGGACCAGGATATCCTTCACTGAGGTTGAAAGTTAATCCTGAATCTGCAGCTAAAAAGTTACAAATTGTTTTTCATAGTTCCACCGTTAAGAATGTTCCAGATAGTTTTTTCACAGTTCAGGATGTCACAGAGAGTTTTGTAAATAGCGGCTAGGGACTCCTGAGGATGGCCACTGTCCAGTGCTACCATTCTGTCAGTTCCTATTTACCCAGACAAGGTGTCAAGGAAGACGTGCTTGTCAAGAGGTAGAAGCACAACCCATACATCGTTAGTCTGATCAACAGACCCTGAAGAACCATTTGGGAGTGCCAGAAGTATTGAGAAACTAGGGGAAAGGTAATTTGGGCCAGGGTCTCCGCAACCACCGACCCACGAGCCCCCTACCCAAATTATACCACCTACCCAAAGATAAAGGCCGAGAAAAGAACCGAGCATGCCTTCTAGTTTGCATCCTAGCAGAAGAAATCTGAACCAATCGTTGTAATTGGGAGTCTCCTAATTTGGAAGGTTTGTGTATAAATATGACAGGGAACGGGCATCAGGTGTGCTTGATTTGTGGAAATCCACCCAGCACCCAGGCCTCAATAAAAAGCAATATGTCTCCTACGTGTGTGAGAAGTGGCTTAGTGTACACGGCGTAACGAATCCGCTGTTTGGACAACAAGCTGATGTCTGGGAAGCCGAAATCTGCCATTAGGACAAGGGCTACTCGTCCAGAGTAGCTGTTGGGCTGTACGCTGTTGGGGCGGGGCGGAACACGCGGAGACCCCACATTCCTTCCTGGGAGACGCCAGAGAGTCCTTAGCAGCCAACAGCCAGAACGCAGCACGGCGCCGCCACCACTGCAGCTCCCACCGCGCAGCCCCCGGGACCCCCCCGGCACCCCGGCTCCCGCAGATTTTTCTCCTTCCCCAAACCTTCTACCCCCAAGGTAGGCACCCACCCCGACCCCTGCAGCCCGGGGACGCTCTTGGGGGCAAGAGCGGAGGTGACCGCCGGCCATCGCTCCTGTCTCTCTTCCAGGCTCAGCCAACCTGTGCCCACTGCCCCGCCAGCAGCAGCCCTTCCCCGCAGCCTGGCCACCCTCACTGCACGTGGCACCCCAGGGCCCCCAGGCACTACCACCACCAGGTACGGCACCCCGGCTGCTCTGCCACCCCGGCGCCTTCGCCATCCCCGGCCCCCGCGCACGCCCAGCATCCCCATCAGCCCTGTCCCCAGGGCACTTTTGGCACAGGGCTTCAGCAAGCCCAGGCAAGCGTCCCTGCTCTCGCCTGGCTCATGCGTGCCCAGGAAATCCAAGTCCCAGAGAATTTCCCCAATGCTTGGGGCCATCTCTCCCGCTTCACCTCCTAGAAGCCAGGTGAACCAACATCCCCCCTGGGCCGTGACTGCCCCCCCCCCCCCCCCCCCCCCCCCCGCCCCTCTGCTGGCCCCCACAACCAAGCCCCTGGGGACCCGGATGGAGACTTTGCAGTCTCTGAGGAGGAGCTTCTCAAAGAGGCCCGAAGGCTCTTTGGTGTCTCCCTGGATGCAGGGGGGGGTCAGTCAGGATGGTTTGGGCAGCAGCCCTGTGCCTGGGGAGCTTGGTGGCACCGGCACAAACACCCCCCACTGTGACTTTGCCTCGCTCTCCCTGCCCAAGGAGCTGCTCACCCTGCCCAAGGAGCTGCTCACCCCCGACTACAGCATCCCTGAGACCACCGACGCCATGCTCATCCTGGGAGAGTTCTACACCATCGGGATGCAGCCCCAGGAGCCGTGGGGGGCTGCGGGGATGGCCCTGCCACCGTCCCAGGCTGCCGCCTGCGAGAAGCGGGGGAAGAAGCGGGGGCAGAGCGCCTTGCCAAAGCCAGACAGCACGCGCAGGGCTCTGGCAGGCAGCACGCGGGTGGCAGGGGGGGAAGTAGAGCCCGAGCAGGGATGAGGTGGAGGTGGGGGGAGTGGGGGATGGGGGAGGAGGGGTGGTGTATTTGGGGGGTGGGAGGGAGGGGGGGGAGTGAGGGGGGGGGGAAGGAGGGAGGAGGGGGAGGGAGGGAGGGAGGGGGGTTAGAGTAGCTTTGATGGGACCTTTCCTTTTGTGTTTTGTCAATTAAAAGCTGTTCCTCCAGAACCGCTCTGTGCCTTTCTCCTTGGCTCTTTGAAGACTCCGGTCACTTTTCTGCTAGGCACAGGGGCCCAAATCTCTGCTTTAAATGCCGATACCGCAGGCCGGAGTGGGATCGTCCCTGATTCATAACAGATATGGGTTACCGATGTATTTGGATATGGCAAACCCCAACCTACAGCCCGAGTAAGTGCTGGTTGCTGGCAGACACCACCCCCACCGAGACCACTATGGTGTTGGCAGTGCTCCCCACCAATACTCTGGGATCGGATTTAGTGAAGGGGAAGTCCTGGACGGACTCGGCAGGGAGGCACTGGAAGTTTGGGGTTCCGTCAACCCTGATAAGGCTTTTTACAGACTGCCCCTACGCTTCCCCCGATTAAACTCGTGAGTGTGAAAGGCTGTCCCTTACCACGGGGAGAGAGAGGGAGGGAATCGCTCCGCTGATGAAAGAGCTGCAGGAACAGGGGGTAAGTATTCAAACTCAGTCCCCTCATAACTCCCCAGTGTGGCCAGTTTGCAAACCAAACGGGAAGTGGCGGCTAACCATCGATTAGTGGCGCTTCAAGGCAGGCACTAGTCCCCTGACAGCGGCCCTGCCTAATACAGCCCAACTGATTGTCACCATCCTGTTACCGGAAAGCGGCAAGAGAATTCACTCTCTAAGACTTATTCGGAAGGTTTGGAAAGCAGGCACTCTTTACTGCAGCGCTGGGTGCACGGCTTGAGAGCTTGCACAACTCGACCTCCCCATCCTCCCCTCGTTCTCCCTGCAATAGCACTGAATTTCTCATTTCCACCAAAAGAGTCCCCTTCATCAGAAACATCCTCCTCGTCCGCTCCTCCGTATTGGACGCACCATTGACTCATACTACACGCCGAACAACAACGCTTACAGAGTTTCTGATTATCTTTTGCCCAGGTCAGAACCAAAGGATCTCTCCCTATTCATTTACATTCCCTGCTCCATTCAGGATGATCTCGTAAAGCAGAGAATAAATCAACATGGGGAACTTCATCCCATTTTCCTTCCCCTCTTAAGAATAACAACAACTGGAACAGAGTATCCTAAAAGTCCCATTAACCAGCCACTGTTCTCCCTCCTTCAGTCCCCACAATGGCCACCACTGATTACAATAGTTGATTAGATCCTCTCTCTTTGCCACTCCTCCTGGGGGTCCTGCTATTTGCTTCCAATTTAATAAAATGCACCCAAGAGGACATTTCTTTCCCATCAATTCCCTTTTAGAAGTTCCAGTTCCCAGTTTAAAAACAGGGCACTAAAACAATTTCACCCCAGCTTTTTACAACAATACTACACACTTACAAACACTACAGCAACAAACACAACACCACGCCATTATGATCACGGCCGTATTCAACGCTCAACAGACAAACTTCTGAGCTTCCCTTTCGGGAAGGAGACTCACCCTTCAGTTACAATCAAAGGGTACTTTCCCTTTGCCCCAGGGATACGGCCCAACCCTGCGCAGCTTTCGCTACGACCCGCGGACAGGCAACAGAAAATAATACTGAAAGAATGCCTTTGCCTTGTTGATGGTCCTTGCTCAGAATTCTTTGGTCCGGGGATCGCAGGTTCTCCCCGAGAATCCCTCGGTGACGGCTGGAGGTCCTGCGATCCCTCGGATCCGCCCATGTTCCAGAGCAGTGTCCCATCTGCGGTGCCAAAATCTGTTACCAGAAAGCGGCAAAATAGTTCACTCTCTAAGGCTTATTTGGAAGCTTTAGAAAGCAGGCATTCTTTATTGCAGCGCTGGGTGCACGGGGGATAACTCCACCTAAGGTGCACACCCAAAAGACAAAACTAGCAAGTATTTCTACTATGTTCATAGACATATTCAGTATCTTTCCCAGTAGTGCTTATCACAGGCAGGGATCTTCCTTGGGAACTCGTTAGCATATGCTAAGGTCTTTCCCCCATGTTTGTTGACACCCCCCCGGGGGGTCTTCAGACTCACTCCTGGTATCACATATACCTTATCCCTCAAGGCCCGTTTTGGGATCACCTTGTAACTCTCTTCTCTTTTTTTGCACATCTGTTCTTCCAAGGCCCAGCTCTTTAAAATGAGATTGTTCCAGAGCTCCTTAGCTTACAACTAATTGTTTCCTAAGTGACAATGGTTTCCCTTTTGTTTGGTTACAGGGATTGAGCAATGGCTCTAATTGCTTGAATTGATCTTAAGATTTCCATAGTCACAGGTATCAACATCCTCATTGACAGGGAGGGGCTCACGGGAGAAGCACCCCAGCCCTGCCACCTTGGTGTTTGGCCAGTCCCCAGCTCCATCCCCTGCTCTGGGCGCTTCCCCCGGCTGCCACCAGCCCCTCCTTTATCAGGCCGGGGTGGTGGGAGATAGGGAGGGAGGCCGACACGCCCTCCAGTGGCAGCGTGCTGGAAACAGTCCCACTGGTGCTGTTAGATCAGAGCGCTGGGAAAATGCCTCCAGCTCCCCGGCCCACCAGCGCAGCGGGCTGGGGCTGGGGGGCTGCAGAGCTGTTGAAAAGCACAGAAGGAGGAGCCGTGTCGGAGCTGAAGTGTTTCGCTAGCAGGCTGCAGGGCTGGCTGCTGCCTCCCAGGGTACCGGGGCTTGTCAGGGCTCTGACCAGCAGCCCTAGGAAGGCTGCTTTGGCATCTGACCCTGCAGTCCGTCTCCATCCATAGGCTTCACTGCCTTTTTTCCCCAGCTGGTAAGAAAACTCACTTCTCCCTCCCTCCCTCTCCCAGGCCACCGGTGGCCAGAGGTCTCAGCTGGCTGGAAACATGCTGGTTGGGTATTTGAGCTCCTTCGCAGGAGCTCTGGTATCCACACAGACCTCTCTAATAGCTATCTGCATGTTTTAGTTAAGATTTAGTTTTAACTGCCACCATATACTTTTCTTCAAAAGGCTGTGTTTCCACAGACTGTTGCTTTTCTCAGTGGTTGCCCTCTAAAAGGGAAAAAAAAAAGAGAGACAAACTGCCAAGAACCATGAAAGGAAGCTTAGGAGCCCTGCTTATTTCTCCACTCCCAGAACCTCTCACCACACTCACGCCGGTCCCCCTTGTTACCGCTCAAAGGGCAATAACAACTTTCCAAACAGAAATGCAGTTTAGAAAGCCAACATTGGTTTATTCAGCGCTGGGTGCATGGGGGATCTCTCCTCCTAACATGCACACCTAGCCTTTCATCCCTTATACGTTTATACACTTAGGTTACAAAACCATTACAAAATCACATTTCCATCACATAGTTACCTTATTGTTACCTGACCGTAACCCCCATTCCCCGTCCCCCTGTGCTGCTGAGGGGGGGCGGAGGTTGAAGAGGGGAGTGAAGTTGAGCCCGGGAAGATGGGAGGGGTGGGGGCAGGTGTTTTCAGATTTGACTTTATTTCTCATTCCTCTCCTCTGTTTCGCTTAGTAAGAAGTTAGATGAATTTCCTCTCTAAGTTCAGTCTGTTTTGCTCGTGACGATAATTAGTGAGTGATCTCTCCCTGTCCTTATCTCGCCCCAGAAGCTTTTTGCTATACTTTTTCTCTCTCCCCTGTCTGGTGAACAAGGGACATGATAGAGCGGCTCTGGTGGGCACCTGGCCCCCAGCCAGGGTCCACCCACCGCACCTGGCAACTCCATGTGGGACACGAAAGCTATTTGCACTACAGCGCAGTCTGCAGTAAAGAAAACTGGCCTTGCGCTTTGATTCCAACACCGCATCCTCAAACAAAACGAGGCTGTTCCCTTTGAGGAACAGGGATGGAAATCTCACCTGCCATCCCAAAGGTATGCTGTGGCATTGCTTCACTTTTGGCCCCTTTCCTCAGGCTTGGGAACTCTTTTGCAGAGCCTGCTTTTTCCTCTTTGTAACAGGCGATGTCTGGGGTTCCACAGGTTGCTTCGTTGTGGGGCACCACCCGTACCCCTGGATTTGCCTTCATCAATGCATCCTTGTACTAGGAAAGAAACGGAAAATTACCAGGCGTGCCGGTGATGACATGATACTATCCACAGGGCAACAGAGCGCGCTGCTTGTAAGACAATTTAATACAGGAAATAATCCTTCCACACCTTGAGTTTTTTCACAGTTTCATCACGTGCTTTGAGTCGGACCAGGATATCCTTCACTGAGGTTGAAAGTTAATCCTGAATCTGCAGCTAAAAAGTTACAAATTGTTTTTCATAGTTCCACCGTTAAGAATGTTCCAGATAGTTTTTCACAGTTCAGGATGTCACAGAGAGTTTTGTAAATAGCGGCTAGGGACTCCTGAGGATGGCCATTGTCCAGTGCTACCATTCTGTCAGTTCCTATTTACCCAGACAAGGTGTCAAGGAAGACGTGCTTGTCAAGAGGTAGAAGCACAACCCATACATCGTTAGTCTGATCAACAGACCCTGAAGAACCATTTGGGAGTGCCAGAAGTATTGAGAAACTAGGGGAAAGGTAATTTGGGCCAGGGTCTCCGCAACCACCGACCCACGAGCCCCCTACCCAAATTATACCACCTACCCAAAGATAAAGGCCGAGAAAAGAACCGAGCATGCCTTCTAGTTTGCATCCTAGCAGAAGAAATCTGAACCAATCGTTGTAATTGGGAGTCTCCTAATTTGGAAGGTTTGTGTATAAATATGACAGGGAACGGGCATCAGGTGTGCTTGATTTGTGGAAATCCACCCAGCACCCAGGCCTCAATAAAAAGCAATATGTCTCCTACGTGTGTGAGAAGTGGCTTAGTGTACACGGCGTAACGAATCCGCTGTTTGGACAACAAGCTGATGTCTGGGAAGCCGAAATCTGCCATTAGGACAAGGGCTACTCGTCCAGAGTAGCTGTTGGGCTGTACGCTGTTGGGGCGGGGCGGAACACGCGGAGACCCCACATTCCTTCCTGGGAGACGCCAGAGAGTCCTTAGCAGCCAACAGCCAGAACGCAGCACGGCGCCGCCACCACTGCAGCTCCCACCGCGCAGCCCCCGGGACCCCCCCCGGCACCCCGGCTCCCGCAGATTTTTCTCCTTCCCCAAACCTTCTACCCCCAAGGTAGGCACCCACCCCGACCCCTGCAGCCCGGGGACGCTCTTGGGGGCAAGAGCGGAGGTGACCGCCGGCCATCGCTCCTGTCTCTCTTCCAGGCTCAGCCAACCTGTGCCCACTGCCCCGCCAGCAGCAGCCCTTCCCCGCAGCCTGGGCACCCTCACTGCACGTGGCACCCCAGGGCCCCCAGGCACTACCACCACCAGGTACGGCACCCCGGCTGCTCTGCCACCCCGGCGCCTTCGCCATCCCCGGCCCCCGCGCACGCCCAGCATCCCCATCAGCCCTGTCCCCAGGGCACTTTTGGCACAGGGCTTCAGCAAGCCCAGGCAAGCGTCCCTGCTCTCGCCTGGCTCATGCGTGCCCAGGAAATCCAAGTCCCAGAGAATTTCCCCAATGCTTGGGGCCATCTCTCCCGCTTCACCTCCTAGAAGCCAGGTGAACCAACATCCCCCCTGGGCCGTGACTGCCCCCCCCCCCCCCAGCCCCTCTGCTGGCCCCCACAACCAAGCCCCTGGGGACCCGGATGGAGACTTTGCAGTCTCTGAGGAGGAGCTTCTCAAAGAGGCCCGAAGGCTCTTTGGTGTCTCCCTGGATGCAGGGGGGGGGTCAGTCAGGATGGTTTGGGCAGCAGCCCTGTGCCTGGGGAGCTTGGTGGCACCGGCACAAACACCCCCCCACTGTGACTTTGCCTCGCTCTCCCTGCCCAAGGAGCTGCTCACCCTGCCCAAGGAGCTGCTCACCCCCGACTACAGCATCCCTGAGACCACCGACGCCATGCTCATCCTGGGAGAGTTCTACACCATCGGGATGCAGCCCCAGGAGCCGTGGGGGGCTGCGGGGATGGCCCTGCCACCGTCCCAGGCTGCCGCCTGCGAGAAGCGGGGGAAGAAGCGGGGGCAGAGCGCCTTGCCAAAGCCAGACAGCAAGCGCAGGGCTCTGGCAGGCAGCACGCGGGTGGCAGGGGGGAAGTAGAGCCCGAGCAGGGATGAGGTGGAGGTGGGGGGAGTGGGGGATGGGGGAGGAGGGGTGGTGTATTTGGGGGGTGGGAGGGAGGGGGGGGAGTGAGGGGGGGGGAAGGAGGGAGGAGGGGGAGGGAGGGAGGGAGGGGGGTTAGAGTAGCTTTGATGGGACCTTTCCTTTTTGTGTTTTGTCAATTAAAAGCTGTTCCTCCAGAACCGCTCTGTGCCTTTCTCCTTGGCTCTTTGAAGACTCCGGTCACTTTTCTGCTAGGCACAGGGGCCCAAATCTCTGCTTTAAATGCCGATACCGCAGGCCGGAGTGGGATCGTCCCTGATTCATAACAGATATGGGTTACCGATGTATTTGGATATGGCAAACCCCAACCTACAGCCCGAGTAAAGTGCTGGTTGCTGGCAGACACCACCCCCACCGAGACCACTATGGTGTTGGCAGTGCTCCCCACCAATACTCTGGGATCGGATTTAGTGAAGGGAAGTCCTGGACGGACTCGGCAGGGAGGCACTGGAAGTTTGGGGTTCCGTCAACCCTGATAAGGCTTTTTTACAGACTGCCCCTACGCTTCCCCCGATTAAACTCGTGAGTGTGAAAGGCTGTCCCTTACCACGGGGAGAGAGAGGGAGGGAATCGCTCCGCTGATGAAAGAGCTGCAGGAACAGGGGGTAAGTATTCAAACTCAGTCCCCTCATAACTCCCCAGTGTGGCCAGTTTGCAAACCAAACGGGAAGTGGCGGCTAACCATCGATTAGTGGCGCTTCAAGGCAGGCACTAGTCCCCTGACAGCGGCCCTGCCTAATACAGCCCAACTGATTGTCACCATCCTGTTACGGAAAGCGGCAGGAGAATTCACTCTCTAAGACTTATTCGGAAGGTTTGGAAAGCAGGCACTCTTTACTGCAGCGCTGGGTGCACGGCTTGAGAGCTTGCACAACTCGACCTCCCCATC